>NW_027274174.1:0-126288 GCF_030028105.1 Mobula birostris
CCTATACAATCTCTATATCCCTCCTCTCTGCAATCTGCTATACAATCTCTATATCCTCCACTCTCTGCAATCTCCTATACAATCTCTACATCCTCCACTCTCTGCAATCTCCTATACAATCTCTATATCCTCCACTCTCTGCAATCTCCTATACAATCTCTGCATCCTCCACTCTCTGCCATCTCCTATACAATCTCTATATCCCTCCACTCTCTGCAATCTCCTATACAATCTCTATATCCCTCCTCTCTGCCATCTCCTACACAATCTCTATATCCTCCACTCTCTGCAATCTCCTATACAATCTCTGCATCCCTCCTCTCTGCAATCTCCTATACAATCTCTATATCCCTCTTCTCTGCAATCTCCTATACAATCTCTATATCCCTCCTCTCTGCAATCTCCTGTACAATCTCTACATCTCTCCTCTCCGCAATCTCCTATACAATCTCTACATCCCCCCCCTCTGCAATCTCCTATACAATCTCTATATCCCTCCACTCTCTGCAATCTCCTATACAATCTCTATATCCTCCACTCTCTGCATTCTCCTATACAATCTCTATATCCCTCCTCTCTGCAATCTGCTATACAATCTCTATATCCTCCAATCTCTGCAATCTCCTATACAATCTCTACATCCTCCACTCTCTGCAATCTCCTATACAATCTCTATATCCTCCACTCTCTGCAATCTCCTATACAATCTCTGCATCCTCCACTCTCTGCAATCTCCTAAACAATCTCTATATCCCTCCACTCTCTGCAATCTCCTACACAATCTCTATATCCTCCACTCTCTGCAATCTCCTATACAATCTCTATATCCCTCCTCTCTGCAATCTGCTATACAATCTCTATATCCTCCACTCTCTGCAATCTCCTATACAATCTCTACATCCTCCACTCTCTGCAATCTCCTATACAATCTCTATATCCCTCCTCTCTGCCATCTCCTACACAATCTCTATATCCTCCACTCTCTGCAATCTCCTATACAATCTCTATATCCTCCACTCTCGGCAATCTCCTATACAATCTCTATATCCTCCACTCTCTGCAATCTCCTATACAATCTCTGCATCCCTCCTCTCTGCAATCTCCTATACAATCTCTATATCCCTACTCTCTCTGCAATCTGCTATACAATCTCTATATCCACCACTCTCTGCAATCTCCTATACAATCTCTGCATCCCTCCTTTCTGCAATCTCCTATACAATCTCTAAATCCCTCCACTCTCTGCAATCTCCTATACTATCTCTATATCCGTCCTCTCTGCAATCTCCTGTACAATCTCTACATCCCCCTCTCTGCAATCTCCTATACAATCTCTATATCCCCCACTCTCTGCAATCTCCTATACAAACTCTATATCCTCCACTCTCTGCAATCTCCTATACAATCTCTGCATCCTCCACTCTCTGCCATCTCCTATACAATCTCTATATCCCTCCACTCTCTGCAATCTCCTATACAATCTCTATATCCTCCACTCTCTGCAATCTCCTATACAATCTCTATATCCCTCCTCTCTGCAATCTCCAACACAACCTCTATATCCTCCACTCTCTGCAATCTCCTATACAATCTCTATATCCTCCACTCTCTGCAATCTCCTATACAATCTCTATATCCCTCCACTCTCGGCAATCTCCTATACAATCTCTATATCCTCCACTCTCGGCAATCTCCTATACAATCTCTGCATCCCTCCTCTCTGCAATCTCCTATACAATCTCTATGTCCCTCTTCTCTGCAATCTTCTGTACAATCTCTATATCCCTCCTCTCTGCAATCTCCTGTACAATCTCTACATCTCTCCTCTCCGCAATCTCCTATACAATCTCTGCATCCCCCCCTCTGCAATCTCCTATACAATCTCTATATCGCTACTCTCTCTGCAATCTGCTATACAATCTCTATATCCCTCCTCTCTGCAATCTCCTATACAATCTCTATATCCTTCCTCTCTGCAATCTCCTGTACAATCTCTACATCCCCCCTCTCTGCAATGTCCTATACAATCTCTATATCCCTCCACTCTCTGCAATCTCCTATACAATCTCTATATCCTCCACTCTCTGCATTCTCCTATACAATCTCTATATCCCTCCTCTCTGCAATCTGCTATACAATCTCTATATCCTCCAATCTCTGCAATCTCCTATACAATCTCCACATCCTCCACTCTCTGCAATCTCCTATACAATCTCTATATCCTCCACTCTCTGCAATCTCCTATACAATCTCTGCATCCTCCACTCTCTGCAATATCCTAAACAATCTCTATATCCCTCCACTCTCTGCAATCTCCTACACAATCTCTATATCCTCCACTCTCTGCAATCTCCTATACAATCTCTATATCCCTCCTCTCTGCAATAGGCTATACAATCTCTATATCCTCCACTCTCTGCAATCTCCTATACAATCTCTACATCCTCCACTCTCTGCAATCTCCTATACAATCTCTATATCCCTCCACTCTCTGCAATCTCCTATACAATCTCTACATCCTCCAATCTCTGCAATCTCCTATACAATCTCTATATCCCGCCTCTCTGCAATCTCCAACACAATCTCTATATCCTCCACTCTCTGCAATCTGCTATACAATCTCTATATCGTCCACTCTCTGCAATCTCCTATACAATCTCTATATCCCTCCACTCTCTGCAATCTCCTATACAATCTCTATATCCCTCCTCTCTGCCATCTGCTAAACAATCTCTATATCCCTCCACTCTCTGCAATCTCCTACACAATCTCTATATCCTCCACTCTCTGCAATCTCTTATACAATCTCTATATCCTCCACTCTCTGCAATCTCCTATACAATCTCTGCATCCCTCCTCTCTGCAATCTCCTATACAATCTCTATATCCCTCCTCTCTGCAATCTCCTATATAATCTCTACATCCCCCTCTCTGCAATCTCCTATACAATCTCTATATCCCTCTTCTCTTTAATCTCCTATACAATCCCTATATCCTCCACTCTCTGCAATCTCCTATACAATCTCTGCATCCTCCACTCTCTGCAATCTCCTATACAATCTCTATATCCCTCCACTCTCTGCAATCTCCTATACAATCTCTACATCCTCCACTCTCTGCAATCTCCTATACAATCTCTATATCCCGCCTCTCTGCAATCTCCAACACAATCTCTATATCCTCCACTCTCTGCAATCTCCTATACAATCTCTATATCCCTCCTCTCTGCAATCTCCCGTACAATCTCTACATCCCTCCTCTCCGCAATCTCCTATACAATCTCTGCATCCCCCCCTCTGCAATCTCCTATACAATCGCTGCATCCCTCCTCTCTGCAATCTCCTATACAATCTCTATATCCCTCCACTCTCTGCAATCTCCTATACAATCTCTATATCCTCCACTCTCTGCAATCTCCTATACAATTTCTATATCCTCCACTCTCTGCAATCTTCTATACAATCTCTGCATCCCTCCTCTCTGCAAACTCCTAGACAATCTCTATATCCCTCTTCTCTGCAATCTCCTGTACAATCTCTACATCCCTCCTCTCCGCAATCTCCTATACAATCTCTGCATCCCCCCTCTGCAATCTCCTATAGAATCGCTGCATCCCTCCTCTCTGCAATCTCCTATACAATCTCTATATCCCTCCTCTCTGTAATCTCCTATACAATCTCTATATCTCTCCTCTCTGCAATCTCCTGTACAATCTCTATATCCCTCCACTCTCTGCAATCTGCTATACAATCTCTATATCCTCCACTCTCTGCAATCTCCTATACAATCCCTGCATCCCTCCACTCTGCAATCTAGGATACAATCTCTATATCCCTCCTCTCTACAATCTCCTATACAATCTCTATATCCTGCCGCTCTGCAATCTCCTGTACAATCTCTACATCCCCCCTCTCTGCAATCTCCTATACAATCTCTATATCCCTCCACTCTCTGCAATCTGCTATACAATCTCTATATCCCTCCTCTCTGCAATCTCCTATACAATCTCTATATCCCTCCTCTCTGCAATCTACTATACATTCTCTACATCCCCCCTCTCTGCAATCTCGTATACAATCTCTATATCCCTCCTCTCTGCAATCTCCTATACAATCTCTATATCCCTCCTCTCTGCAATCTCCTATATAATCTCTACATCCCCCTCTCTGCAATCTCCTATACAATCTCTATATCCCTCCTCTCTTCAATCTCCTATACAATCTCTATATCCCCCGTCTCTGCAATCTGCTACAGAATCTCTATATCCCTCCTCTCTGCAATCTCCTATACAATCTCTACATCGCTCCTCTCTGCAATCTCCTATACAATCACTATATCACTTCACTCTGCAATCTCCTATACAATCTCTACATCCCTCCACTCTCTGCAATCTCGTATACAATTTCTGCATCCTCCACTCTCTGCAATCTCCTATACAATCTCTATATCCCTCCACTCTCTGCAATCTCCTATAGAATCTCTACATCCTCGACTCTCTGCAATCTCCTATACAATCTCTATATCCCTCCTCTCTGCAATCTCCTATACAATCTCTATATCCTCCACTTTCTGCAATCTCCTATACAATCTCTATATCCCTACACTTTCTGCAATCTCCTATACAGTCTCTATATCCCTCCTCTCTGCAATCTCCTACACAATTTCTATATCCTCCACTGTCTGCAATCTCCTATATCATCTCTATATCCTCCACTCTCTGCAATCTCCTATACAATCTCTATATCCCTCCTCTCTGCAATCTCCTATACAATCTCTATATCCCTCCTCTCTGCAATCTCCTGTACAATCTCTACATCCCTCCACTCCGCAATCTGCTATACAATCTCTGCATCCCCCCCTCTGCAATCTGCTATACAATCTCTATATCTCTACTGTCTCTGCAATCTGCTATACAATCTCTATATCCTCCACTCTCTGCAATCTCCTATACAATCTCTGCTTTCCTCCGCTCTGCAATCTCCTATACAATCTCTATATCCCTCTTTTCTGCAATCTCCTATACAATCTCTATATCCCTTCTCCTGTACAATCTCTACATCCCCCCTCTCTGCAATCTCCTATACAATATCTATATCCCTCCACTCTCTGCAATCTGCTATACAATCTCTATATCCCTCCTCTCTGCAATCTCCTATACAATTTCTATATCCCTCTTCTCTGCAATCTCCTATACAATCTCTACATCCCCCCTCTCTGCAATCTCGTATACAATGTCTATATCCCTGCTCTCTGCAATGTCCTATACAATCTCTACATGCCTCCTCTCTGCAATCTCCTATACAATCACTATATCACTTCACTCTGCAATCTCCTATACAATCTCTACATCTCTCCACTCTGCAATCTCCTATACAATCTCTACATCCCTCCTCTCTGCAATCTCCTATATAATCACTATATCACATCACTCTGCAATCTCCTATACAATCTCTATATCCTCCACTCTCTGCAATCTACTATATATTCTCTATATACCTCCTCTCTGCAATCTGCTATACAATCTCTATATCCTCCACTCTCTGCAATCTCCTATACATTCTCTACATACCTCCTCTCTGCAATCTGCTATACAATCTCTGCATCCCCCCTCTCTGCAATCTCCTACACAATCACTATATTACTTCACTCTGCAATCTCCTATACAATCTCAACATCCCTCCTCTCTGCAATCTCCTATACAATCTCTGCATCCCTCCACTCTGCAATCTCCTGTACAATCTCTACATCCCCCCTCTCTGCAATCTCCTACACAATCTCTATATTCACCACTCTCTGCAATCTCCTATACAATCTCTATATCCCTCCTCTCTGCAATCTCCTACACCATCTCTATAACCTCCACTCTCTGCAATCTCCTATACAATCTCTATATCCTCCACTCTCTACAATCTCCTATACAATCTCTATATCCTCCACTCTCTGCAATCTCCTATACAATCTCTGCATCCCCCTTCTCTGCAATCTCCTATGCAATCTCTATATCCCTCCTCTCTGCAATCTGCTATACAATCTATATCCTCCACTCTCTGCAATCTGCTATACAATCTCTATATCGTCCACTCTCTGCAATCTCCTATACAATCTCTATATCCCTCCACTCTCTGCAATCTCCTATACAATCTCTATATCCCTCCTCTCTGCCATCTGCTAAACAATCTCTATATCCCTCCACTCTCTGCAATCTCCTACACAATCTCTATATCCTCCACTCTCTGCAATCTCTTATACAATCTCTATATCCTCCACTCTCTGCAATCTCCTATACAATCTCTGCATCCCTCCTCTCTGCAATCTCCTATACAATCTCTATATCCCTCCTCTCTGCAATCTCCTATATAATCTCTACATCCCCCTCTCTGCAATCTCCTATACAATCTCTATATCCCTCTTCTCTTTAATCTCCTATACAATCCCTATATCCTCCACTCTCTGCAATCTCCTATACAATCTCTGCATCCTCCACTCTCTGCAATCTCCTATACAATCTCTATATCCCTCCACTCTCTGCAATCTCCTATACAATCTCTACATCCTCCACTCTCTGCAATCTCCTATACAATCTCTATATCCCGCCTCTCTGCAATCTCCAACACAATCTCTATATCCTCCACTCTCTGCAATCTCCTATACAATCTCTATATCCCTCCTCTCTGCAATCTCCCGTACAATCTCTACATCCCTCCTCTCCGCAATCTCCTATACAATCTCTGCATCCCCCCCTCTGCAATCTCCTATACAATCGCTGCATCCCTCCTCTCTGCAATCTCCTATACAATCTCTATATCCCTCCACTCTCTGCAATCTCCTATACAATCTCTATATCCTCCACTCTCTGCAATCTCCTATACAATTTCTATATCCTCCACTCTCTGCAATCTTCTATACAATCTCTGCATCCCTCCTCTCTGCAAACTCCTAGACAATCTCTATATCCCTCTTCTCTGCAATCTCCTGTACAATCTCTACATCCCTCCTCTCCGCAATCTCCTATACAATCTCTGCATCCCCCCTCTGCAATCTCCTATAGAATCGCTGCATCCCTCCTCTCTGCAATCTCCTATACAATCTCTATATCCCTCCTCTCTGTAATCTCCTATACAATCTCTATATCTCTCCTCTCTGCAATCTCCTGTACAATCTCTATATCCCTCCACTCTCTGCAATCTGCTATACAATCTCTATATCCTCCACTCTCTGCAATCTCCTATACAATCCCTGCATCCCTCCACTCTGCAATCTAGGATACAATCTCTATATCCCTCCTCTCTACAATCTCCTATACAATCTCTATATCCTGCCGCTCTGCAATCTCCTGTACAATCTCTACATCCCCCCTCTCTGCAATCTCCTATACAATCTCTATATCCCTCCACTCTCTGCAATCTGCTATACAATCTCTATATCCCTCCTCTCTGCAATCTCCTATACAATCTCTATATCCCTCCTCTCTGCAATCTACTATACATTCTCTACATCCCCCCTCTCTGCAATCTCGTATACAATCTCTATATCCCTCCTCTCTGCAATCTCCTATACAATCTCTATATCCCTCCTCTCTGCAATCTCCTATATAATCTCTACATCCCCCTCTCTGCAATCTCCTATACAATCTCTATATCCCTCCTCTCTTCAATCTCCTATACAATCTCTATATCCCCCGTCTCTGCAATCTGCTACAGAATCTCTATATCCCTCCTCTCTGCAATCTCCTATACAATCTCTACATCGCTCCTCTCTGCAATCTCCTATACAATCACTATATCACTTCACTCTGCAATCTCCTATACAATCTCTACATCCCTCCACTCTCTGCAATCTCGTATACAATTTCTGCATCCTCCACTCTCTGCAATCTCCTATACAATCTCTATATCCCTCCACTCTCTGCAATCTCCTATAGAATCTCTACATCCTCGACTCTCTGCAATCTCCTATACAATCTCTATATCCCTCCTCTCTGCAATCTCCTATACAATCTCTATATCCTCCACTTTCTGCAATCTCCTATACAATCTCTATATCCCTACACTTTCTGCAATCTCCTATACAGTCTCTATATCCCTCCTCTCTGCAATCTCCTACACAATTTCTATATCCTCCACTGTCTGCAATCTCCTATATCATCTCTATATCCTCCACTCTCTGCAATCTCCTATACAATCTCTATATCCCTCCTCTCTGCAATCTCCTATACAATCTCTATATCCCTCCTCTCTGCAATCTCCTGTACAATCTCTACATCCCTCCACTCCGCAATCTGCTATACAATCTCTGCATCCCCCCCTCTGCAATCTGCTATACAATCTCTATATCTCTACTGTCTCTGCAATCTGCTATACAATCTCTATATCCTCCACTCTCTGCAATCTCCTATACAATCTCTGCTTTCCTCCGCTCTGCAATCTCCTATACAATCTCTATATCCCTCTTTTCTGCAATCTCCTATACAATCTCTATATCCCTTCTCCTGTACAATCTCTACATCCCCCCTCTCTGCAATCTCCTATACAATATCTATATCCCTCCACTCTCTGCAATCTGCTATACAATCTCTATATCCCTCCTCTCTGCAATCTCCTATACAATTTCTATATCCCTCTTCTCTGCAATCTCCTATACAATCTCTACATCCCCCCTCTCTGCAATCTCGTATACAATGTCTATATCCCTGCTCTCTGCAATGTCCTATACAATCTCTACATGCCTCCTCTCTGCAATCTCCTATACAATCACTATATCACTTCACTCTGCAATCTCCTATACAATCTCTACATCTCTCCACTCTGCAATCTCCTATACAATCTCTACATCCCTCCTCTCTGCAATCTCCTATATAATCACTATATCACATCACTCTGCAATCTCCTATACAATCTCTATATCCTCCACTCTCTGCAATCTACTATATATTCTCTATATACCTCCTCTCTGCAATCTGCTATACAATCTCTATATCCTCCACTCTCTGCAATCTCCTATACATTCTCTACATACCTCCTCTCTGCAATCTGCTATACAATCTCTGCATCCCCCCTCTCTGCAATCTCCTACACAATCACTATATTACTTCACTCTGCAATCTCCTATACAATCTCAACATCCCTCCTCTCTGCAATCTCCTATACAATCTCTGCATCCCTCCACTCTGCAATCTCCTGTACAATCTCTACATCCCCCCTCTCTGCAATCTCCTACACAATCTCTATATTCACCACTCTCTGCAATCTCCTATACAATCTCTATATCCCTCCTCTCTGCAATCTCCTACACCATCTCTATAACCTCCACTCTCTGCAATCTCCTATACAATCTCTATATCCTCCACTCTCTACAATCTCCTATACAATCTCTATATCCTCCACTCTCTGCAATCTCCTATACAATCTCTGCATCCCCCTTCTCTGCAATCTCCTATGCAATCTCTATATCCCTCCTCTCTGCAATCTGCTATACAATCTATATCCTCCACTCTCTGCAATCTCCTATACAATCTCCTATACAATCTCTATATCCCTCCTCTCTGCAATCTGCTATACAATCTCTATATCCTCCACTCTCTGCAATCTCCTATACAATCTCTACATCGTCCACTCTCTGCAATCTCCTATACAATCTCTATATCCTCCACTCTCTGCAATCTCCTATACAATCTCTATATCCCTCCACTCTCTGCAATCTCCTATAGAACCTCTACATCCTCGACTCTCTGCAATCTCCTATACAATCTCTATATCCTCCACTTTCTGCAATCTCCTATACAATCTCTATATGCCTACACTTTCTGCAATCTCCTATACAATCTCTATATCCCTCCTCTCTGCAATCTCCTACACAATTTCTATATCCTCCACTGTCTGCAATCTCCTATACAATCTCTATATCCCTCCTCTCTGCAATCTCCTGTACAATCTCTACATCCCTCCACTCCGCAATCTGCTATACAATCTCTGCATCCCCCCCTCTGCAATCTGCTATACAATCTCTATATCTCTACTGTCTCTGCAATCTGCTATACAATCTCTATATCCTCCACTCTCTGCAATCTCCTATACAATCTCTGCTTTCCTCCTGTCTGCAATCTCCTATACAATCTCTATATCCCTCTTTTCTGCAATCTCCTATACAATCTCTATATCCCTTCTCCTGTACAATCTCTACATCCCCCCTCTCTGCAATCTCCTATACAATATCTATATCCCTCCACTCTCTGCAATCTGCTATACAATCTCTATATCCCTCCTCTCTGCAATCTCCTATACAATTTCTATATCCCTCCTCTCTGCAATCTCCTATACAATCTCTACATCCCCCCTCTCTGCAATCTCGTATACAATGTCTATATCCCTGCTCTCTGCAATCTCCTATACAATCTCTACATGCCTCCTCTCTGCAATCTCCTATACAATCACTATATCACTTCACTCTGCAATCTCCTATACAATCTCTACATCTCTCCACTCTGCAATCTCCTATACAATCTCTACACCCCTCCTCTCTGCAATCTCCTATATAATCACTATATCACATCACTCTGCAATCTCCTATACAATCTCTACATCCCCGCTCTCTGCAATCTCCTATACAATCACTATATCACTTCACTCTGCAGTCTCCTATACAATCTCTACATCCCTCCTCTCTGCAATCTCCTATACAATCTCTGCATCCCCCTCTCTGCAATCTCCTATACAATCTCTATATCACTTCACTCTGCAATCTCCTATACAATCTCTACATCCCTCCTCTCTGCAATCTCCTACACAATCTCTACATCCCCCCTCTCTGCAATCTGCTATACAATCTCTATATCCTCCACTCTCTGCAATCTACTATATATTCTCTACATACCTCCTCTCTGCAATCTGCTATACAATCTCTATATCCTCCACTCTCTGCAATCTCCTATACATTCTCTACATACCTCCTCTCTGCAATCTGCTATACAATCTCTGCATCCCCCCTCTCTGCAATCTCTTATACAATCTCCATATCCCTCCTCTCTGCAATCTCCTACACAATCACTATATCCTTCCTCTCTGCAATCTCCTGTACAATCTCTACATCCCCCCGCTCTGCAATCTCCTACACAATCTCTATATTCACCACTCTCTGCAATCTCCTATACAATCTCCATATCCCTCCTCTCTGCAATCTCCTACACCATCTCTATATCCTCCACTCTCTGCAATCTCCTATACAATCTCTATATCCTCCACTCTCTACAATCTCCTATACAATCTCTATATCCTCCACTCTCTGCAATCACCTATACAATCTCTGCATACCCCTTCTCTGCAATCTCCTATGCAATCTCTATATCCCTCCTCTCTGCAATCTGCTATACAATCTATATCCTCCACTCTCTGCAATCTCCTATACAATCTCCTATACAATCTCTATATCCCTCCTATCTGCAATCTGCTATACAATCTCTATATCCTCCACTCTCTGCAATCTCCTATACAATCTCTAAATCGTCCACTCTCTGCAATCTCCTATACAATCTCTATATCCTCCACTCTCTGCAATCTCCTATACAATCTCTGCATCCTCCAGTCTCTGCAATCTCCTATACAATCTCTATATCCCTCCACTCTCTGCAATCTCCTATACAATCTCTATATCCTCCACTCTCTGCAATCTCCTATACAATCTCTATATCCCTCCTCTCTGCAATCTCCAACACAACCTCTATATCCCCCAGTCTCTGCAATCTCCTATACAATCTCTATATCCTCCACTCTCTGCAATCTCCTATACAATCTCTATATCCCTCCACTCTCTGCAATCTCCTATACAACCTCTATATCCCTCCTCTCTGCCATCTCCTACACAATCTCTATATCCTCCACTCTCTGCAATCTCCTATACAATCTCTATATCCTCCACTCTCTGCAATCTCCTATACAATCTCTGCATCCCTCCTCTCTGCAATCTCCTATAAAATCTCTATATCCCTCTTCTCTGCAATCTCCTATACAATCTCTATATCCCTCCTCTCTGCAATCTCCTGTACAATCTCTACATCTCTCCTCTCCGCAATCTCCTATACAATCTATGCATCCCCCGCTCTGCAATCTCCTATACAATCTCTATATCGCTACTCTCTCTGCAATCTGCTATACAATCTCTATATCCTCCACTCTCTGCAATCTCCTATCCAATCGCTGCATCCCTCCTCTCTGCAATCTCCTATACAATCTCTACATCCCCCCTTCTGCAATCTCCTATACAATCTCTATATCCCTCCTCTCTGCAATCTCCTATACAATCTCTACATCCTCCACTCTCTGCATTCTCCTATACAATCTCTATATCCCTCCTCTCTGCAATCTGCTATACAATCTCTATATCCTCCAATCTCTGCAATCTCCTAGAGAATCTCTACATCCTCCACTCTCTGCAATCTCCTATACAATCTCTATATCCCTCCTCTCTGCCATCTCCTACACAATCTCTATATCCTCCACTCTCTGCAATCTCCTATATAATCTCTGCTACCCTCCTCTCTGCAATCTCCTATACAATCTCTAAATCCCTCTTCTCTGCAATCTCCTATACAATCTCTATATCCCTCCTCTCTGCAATCTCCTGTACAATCTCTACATCTCTCCTCTCCGCAATCTCCTATACAATCTCTGCATCCCCCCCTCTGCAATCTCCTATACAATCTCTATATCGCTACTCTCTCTGCGATCTGCTATACAATCTCTATATCCTCCACTCTCTGCAATCTCCTATACAATCGCTGCATCCCTCCTCTCTGCAATCTCCTATACAATCTCTATATCCTTCCTCTCTGCAATCTCCTGTACAATCTCTACATCCCCCCAATCTGCAATCTCCTATAGAATCTCTATATCCCTCCTCTCTGCAATCTCCAATACAATCTCTATATCCTCCACTCTCTGCATTCTCCTATACAATCTCTATATCCCTCCTCACTGCAATCTGCTATACAATCTCTATATCCTCCAATCTCTGCAATCTCCTAGAGAATCTCTACATCCTCCACTCTCTGCAATCTCCAATACAATCTCTATATCCTCCACTCTCTGCAATCTCCTATACAATCTCTGCATCCTCTACTCTCTGCAATCTCCTATACAATCTCTATATCCCTCCACTCTCTGCAATCTCCTACACAATCTCTATATCCTCCACTCTCTGCAATCTCCTATACAATCTCTATATCCCTCCTCTCTGCAATCTGCTATACAATCTCTATATCCTCCACTCTCTGCAATCTCCTATACAATCTCTACATACTCCACTCTCTGCAATCTCCTATACATCTCTATATCCTCCACTCTCTGCAATCTCCTATACAATCTCTGCATCCACCACTCTCTGCAATCTCCTATACAATCTCTGTATCCCTCCACTCTCTGCAATCTCCCATACAATCTCTATATCCCTCCTCTCTGCCATCTCCTACACAATCTCTATATCCTCCACTCTCTGCAATCTCCTATACAATCTCTATATCCTCCACTCTCTGCAATCTCGTATACAATCTCTATATCCTCCACTCTCTGCAATCTCCTATACAATCTCTGCATCCCTCCTCTCTGCAATCTCCTATACAATCTCTATATCCCTCCTCTCTGCAATCTCCTATATAATCACTATATCACATCACTCTGCAATCTCCTATACAATCTCTACATCCCCGCTCTCTGCAATCTCCTATCCAATCACTATATCACTTCACTCTGCAATCTCCTATACAATCTCTACATCCCTCCACTCTGCAATCTCCTATACAATCCTTACATCCCTCCTCTCTGCAATCTCCTGTACAATCACTTTCTCACATCACTCTGAAATCTCCTATACAATCTCGACATCCCCCCTCTCTGCAATCTCCTATACAATCTCTGTATCCTCCACTCTCTGCAATCTCCTTTACAATCTCTACATCCCCCCTCTCTGCAATCTCCTATACAATCTCTATATCCCTCTTCTCTGCAATCTCCTACACAATCTCGACATCCCCCCTCTCTGCAATCTGCTATACAATCTCTATATCCCTCCACTCTGCAATCTCCTATACAATCTCTACATCCCTCCTCTCTGCAATCTCCTATACAATCTCTGCATCCGCCCTCTCTGCAATCTCCTATACAATCTCTATATCACTTCACTCTGCAATCTCCTATACAATCTCTACATCCCTCCTCTCTGCAATCTCCTACACAATCTCTACATCCCCCCTCTCTGCAATCTGCTATACAATCTCTATATCCTCCACTCTCTGCAATCTACTATATATTCTCTACATACCTCCTCTCTGCAATCTGCTATACAATCTCTATATCCTCCACTCTCTGCAATCTCCTATACATTCTCTACATACCTCCTCTCTGCAATCTGCTATACAATCTCTGCATCCCCCCTCTCTGCAATCTCCTATACAATCTCCATATCCCTCCTCTCTGCAATCTCCTACACAATCACTATATTACTTCACTCTGCAATCTCCTATACAATCTCTTCCTCGCTACTCTCTTCAATCTCCTATACAATCTCTGCATCCCTCCACTCTGCAATCTCCTATACAATCTCTATATCCCTCCTCTCTGCAATCTCCTATACAATCTCTATATCCTTCCTCTCTGCAATCTCCTGTACAATCTCTACATCCCCCCTCTCTGCAATCTCCTACACAATCTCTATATTCACCACTCTCTGCAATCTCCTATACAATCTCTATATCCCTCCTCTCTGCAATCTCCTACACAATCTCTATATCCTCCACTCTCTGCAATCTCCTATACAATCTCTATATCCTCCACTCTCTTCAATCTCCTATACAATCTCTATATCCTCCACTCTCTGCAATCTCCTATACAATCTCTGCATCCCCCTTCTCTGCAATCTCCTATGCAATCTCTATATCCCTCCTCTCTGCAATCTGCTATACAACCTATATCCTCCACTCTCTGCAATCTCCTATACAATCTCCTATACAATCTCTATATCCCTCCTCTCTGCAATCTGCTATACAATCTCTATATCCTCCACTCTCTGCAATCTCCTATACAATCCCTACATCGTCCACTCTCTGCAATCTCCTATACAATCTCTATATCCTCCACTCTCTGCAATCTCCTATACAATCTCTGCATCCTCCAGTCTCTGCAATCTCCTATACAATCTCTATATCCCTCCACTCTCTGCAATCTCCTATACAATCTCTATATCCTCCACTCTCTGCAATCTCCTATACAATCTCTATATCCCTCCTCTCTGCAATCTCCAACACAACCTCTATATCCCCCAGTCTCTGCAATCTCCTATACAATCTCTATATCCTCCACTCTCTGCAATCTCCTATACAATCTCTATATCCTCCACTCTCTGCAATCTCCTATACAATCTCTGCATCCTCCAGTCTCTGCAATCTCCTATACAATCTCTATATCCCTCCACTCTCTGCAATCTCCTATACAATCTCTATATCCTCCACTCTCTGCAATCTCCTATACAATCTCTATATCCCTCCTCTCTGCAATCTCCAACACAACCTCTATATCCCCCAGTCTCTGCAATCTCCTATACAATCTCTATATCCTCCACTCTCTGCAATCTCCTATACAATCTCTATATCCCTCCACTCTCTGCAATCTCCTATACAATCTCTATATCCCTCCTCTCTGCCATCTCCTACACAATCTCTATATCCTCCACTCTCTGCAATCTCCTATACAATCTCTATATCCTCCACTCTCTGCAATCTCCTATACAATCTCTGCATCCCTCCTCTCTGCAATCTCCTATACAATCTCTATATACCTCTTCTCTGCAATCTCCTATACAATCTCTATATCCCTCCTCTCTGCAATCTCCTGTACAATCTCTACATCTCTCCTCTCCGCAATCTCCTATACAATCTCTGCATCCCCCCCTCTGCAATCTCCTATACAATCTCTATATCGCTACTCTCTCTGCAATCTGCTATACAATCTCTATATCCTCCACTCTCTGCAATCTCCTATACAATCGCTGCATCCCTCCTCTCTGCAATCTCCTATACAATCTCTATATCCCTCCTCTCTGCAATCTCCTATACAATCTCTATATCCTTCCTCTCTGCAATATCCTGTACAATCTCTACATCCCCCCTCTCTGCAATCTCCTATACAATCTCTATATCCCTCCTCTCAGCAATCTCCTATACAATCTCTATATCCTCCACTCTCTGCATTCTCCTATACAATCTCTATATCCCTCCTCTCTGCAATCTGCTATACAATCTCTATATCCTCCAATCTCTGCAATCTCCTAGAGAATCTCTACATCCTCCACTCTCTGAAATCTCCTATACAATATCTATATCCTCCACTCTCTGCAATCTCCTATACAATCTCTGCATCCTCTACTCTCTGCAATCTCCTATACAATCTCTATATCCCTCCACTCTCTGCAATCTCCTACACAATCTCTATATCCTCCACTCTCTGCAATCTCCTATACAATCTCCTATACAATCTCTATATCCCTCCTCTCTGCAATCTGCTATACAATCTGTATATCCTCCACTCTCTGCAATCTCCTATACAATCTCTACATACTCCACTCTCTGCAATCTCCTATACATCTCTATATCCTCCACTCTCTGCAATCTCCTACACAATCTCTGCATCCACCACTCTCTGCAATCTCCTATACAATCTCTGTATCCCTCCATCTCTGCAATCTCCCATACAATCTCTGCATCCTCCACTCTCTGCAATCTCCTATACAATCTCTATATCCCGCCTCTCTGCAATCTCCAACACAATCTCTATATCCTCCACTCTCTGCAATCTCCTATACAATCTCTATTTCCTCCACTCTCTGCAATCTCCTATACAATCTCTGCATCCCTCCTCTCTCCAATCTCCTATACAATCTCTATATCCCTCCTCTCTGCAATCTCCTATATAATCTCTACATCCCCCTCTCTGCAATCTCCTATACAATCTCTATATCCCTCCTCTCTTCAATCTCCTATACAATCTCTATATCCCTCCATTCTCTGCAATCTCCTATACAATCTCTACATCCTCCACTCTCTGCAATCTCCTATACAATCTCTATATCCCGCCTGTCTGCAATCTCCTACACAATCTCTATATCCTCCACTCTCTGCAATCTCCTATACAATCTCTATATCCTCCACTCTCTGCAATCTCGTATACAATCTCTGCATCCTCCAGTCTCTGCAATCTCCTATACAATCTCTATATCCCTCCACTCTCTGCAATCTCCTATACAATCTCTATATCCTCTACTTTCTGCAATCTCCTATACAATCTCTATATCCCTTCTCTCTGCAATCTCCAACACAACCTCTATATCCCCCAGTCTCTGCAATCTCCTATACAATCTCTATATCCTCCACTCTCTGCAATCTCATATACAATCTCTATATCCTCCACTCTCTGCAATCTCCTATACAATCTCTGCATCTCTCCTCTCTGCAATCTCCTATACAATCTCTATATCCCTCTTCTCTGCAATCTCCTATACAATCTCTATATCCCTCCTCTCTGCAATCTCCTGTACAATCTCTGCATCTCTCCTCTCCGCAATCTCCTATACAATCTCTGCATCCCCCCCTCTGCAATCTCCTATACAATCTCTATATCGCTACTCTCTCTGCAATCTGCTATACAATCTCTATATCCCTCCTCTCTGCAATCTCCTATACAATCTCTATATCCCTCCTCTCTGCAATCTGCTATACAATCTGTATATCCTCCACTCTCTGCAATCTCCTATACAATCTCTACATACTCCACTCTCTGCAATCTCCTATACATCTCTATATCCCCCACTCTCTGCAATCTCCTATACAATCTCTGTATCCACCACTCTCTGCAATCTCCTATACAATCTCTGTATCCCTCCACTCTCTGCAATCTCCCATACAATCTCAGCATCCTCCACTCTCTGCAATCTCCTATACAATCTATATATCCCGCCTCTCTGCAATCTCCAACACAATCTCTATATCCTCCACTCTCTGCAATCTCCTATACAATCTCTATATCCCTCCTCTCTGCCATCTCCTACACAATCTCTATATCCTCCACTCTCTGCAATCTCCTATACAATCTGTATATCCTCCACTCTCTGCAATCTCCTATACAATCTCTATATCCTCCACTCTCTGCAATCTCCTATACAATCTCTATATCCTCCACTCTCTGCAATCTCCTATACAATCTCTGCATCCCTCCTCTCTGCAATCTCCTATACAATCTCTATATCCTCCACTCTCTACAATCTCCTATACAATCTCTATATCCTCCACTCTCTGCAATCACCTATACAATCTCTGCATCCCCCTTCTCTGCAATCTCCTATGCAATCTCTATATCCCTCCTCTCTGCAATCTGCTATACAATCCATATCCTCCACTCTCTGCAATCTCCTATACAATCTCCTATACAATCTCTATATCCCTCCTCTCTGCAATCTGCTATACAATCTCTATATCGTCCACTCTCTGCAATCTCCTATACAATCTCTACATCGTCCACTCTCTGCAATCTCCTATACAATCTCTATATCCTCCACTCTCTGCAATCTCCTATACAATCTCTGCATCCTCCAGTCTCTGCAATCTCCTATACAATCTCTATATCCCTCCACTCTCTGCAATCTCCTATACAATCTCTATATCCTCCACTCTCTGCAATCTCCTATACAATCTCTGCATCCCCCCCTCTGCAATCTCCTATACAATCTCTATATCGCTACTCTCTCTGCAATCTGCTATACAATATCTATATCCCTCCTCTCTGCAATCTCCTATACAATCTCTATATCCTTCCTCTCAGCAATCTCCTATACAATCTCTATATCCTCCACTCTCTGCAATCTCCTAGAGAATCTCTACATCCTCCACTCTCTGCAATCTCCTATACAATATCTATATCCTCCACTCTCTGCAATCTCCTATACAATCTCTGCATCCTCTACTCTCTGCAATCTCCTATACAATCTCTATATCCCTCCACTCTCTGCAATCTTCTACACAATCTCTATATCCTCCACTCTCTGCAATCTCCTATACAATCTCCTATACAATCTCTATATCCCTCCTCTCTGCAATCTGCTATACAATCTGTATATCCTCCACTCTCTGCAATCTCCTATACAATCTCTATATCCCGCCTCTCTGCAATCTCCAACACAATCTCTATATCCTCCACTCTCTGCAATCTCCTATACAATCTCTATATCCTCCACTGTCTGCAATCTCCTATACAATCTCTATATCCTCCACTCTCTGCAATCTCCTATACAATCTCTATATCCTCCACTCTCTGCAATCTCCTATACAATCTCTATATCCTCCACTCTCTGCAATCTCCTATACAATCTCTGCATCCCTCCTCTCTGCAATCTCCTATACAATCTCTATATCCCTCCTCTCTGCAATCTCCTATATAATCTCTACATCCCCCTCTCTGCAATCTCCTATACAATCTCTATATCCCTCTCTTCAATCTCCTATACAATCTCTATATCCTCCACTCTGTGCAATCTCCTATACAATCTCTGCATCCTCCACTCTCTGCAATCTCCTATACAATCTCTATATCCCTCCACTCTCTGCAATCTCCTACACAATCTCTATATCCTCCACTCTCTGCAATCTCCTATACAATCTCCTATACAATCTCTATATCCCTCCTCTCTGCAATCTGCTATACAATCTGTATATCCTCCACTCTCTGCAATCTCCTATACAATCTCTACATACTCCACTCTCTGCAATCTCCTATACATCTCTATATCCTCCACTCTCTGCAATCTCCTATACAATCTCTGCATCCACCACTCTCTGCAATCTCCTATACAATCTCTGTATCCCTCCATCTCTGCAATCTCCCATACAATCTCTGCATCCTCCACTCTCTGCAATCTCCTATACAATCTCTATATCCCGCCTCTCTGCAATCTCCAACACAATCTCTATATCCTCCACTCTCTGCAATCTCCTATACAATCTCTATATCCCTCCACTCTCTGCAATCTCCGATACAATCTCTATATCCGTCCTCTCTGCCATCTCCTACACAATCTCTATATCCTCCACTCTCTGCAATCTCCTATACAATCTCTATATCCTCCACTCTTGCAATCTCCTATACAATCTCTATTTCCTCCACTCTCTGCAATCTCCTATACAATCTCTGCATCCCTCCTCTCTCCAATCTCCTATACAATCTCTATATCCCTCCTCTCTGCAATCTCCTATATAATCTCTACATCCCCCTCTCTGCAATCTCCTATACAATCTCTATATCCCTCCTCTCTTCAATCTCCTATACAATCTCTATATCCCTCCATTCTCTGCAATCTCCTATACAATCTCTACATCCTCCACTCTCTGCAATCTCCTATACAATCTCTATATCCCGCCTGTCTGCAATCTCCTACACAATCTCTATATCCTCCACTCTCTGCAATCTCCTATACAATCTCTATATCCCTCCTCTCTGCAATCTGCTATACAATCTATATCCTCCACTCTCTGCAATCTCCTATACAATCTCTATATCCCACCTCTCTGCAATCTCCTATACAATCTCTACATCCTCCACTCTCTGCAATCTCCTATACAATCTCTATATCCTCCACTCTCTGCAATCTCGTATACAATCTCTGCATCCTCCAGTCTCTGCAATCTCCTATACAATCTCTATATCCCTCCACTCTCTGCAATCTCCTATACAATCTCTATATCCTCTACTTTCTGCAATCTCCTATACAATCTCTATATCCCTTCTCTCTGCAATCTCCAACACAACCTCTATATCCCCCAGTCTCTGCAATCTCCTATACAATCTCTATATCCTCCACTCTCTGCAATCTCCTATACAATCTCTATATCCCTCCACTCTCTGCAATCTCCTATACAATCTCTATATCCCTCCTCTCTGCCATCTCCTGCACAATCTCTATATCCTCCACTCTCTGCAATCTCATATACAATCTCTATATCCTCCACTCTCTGCAATCTCCTATACAATCTCTGCATCTCTCCTCTCTGCAATCTCCTATACAATCTCTATATCCCTCTTCTCTGCAATCTCCTATACAATCTCTATATCCCTCCTCTCTGCAATCTCCTGTACAATCTCTGCATCTCTCCTCTCCGCAATCTCCTATACAATCTCTGCATCCCCCCCTCTGCAATCTCCTATACAATCTCTATATCGCTACTCTCTCTGCAATCTGCTATACAATCTCTATATCCCTCCTCTCTGCAATCTCCTATACAATCTCTATATCCCTCCTCTCTGCAATCTGCTATACAATCTGTATATCCTCCACTCTCTGCAATCTCCTATACAATCTCTACATACTCCACTCTCTGCAATCTCCTATACATCTCTATATCCTCCACTCTCTGCAATCTCCTATACAATCTCTGTATCCACCACTCTCTGCAATCTCCTATACAATCTCTGTATCCCTCCACTCTCTGCAATCTCCCATACAATCTCAGCATCCTCCACTCTCTGCAATCTCCTATACAATCTATATATCCCGCCTCTCTGCAATCTCCAACACAATCTCTATATCCTCCACTCTCTGCAATCTCCTATACAATCTCTATATCCCTCCACTCTCTGCAATCTCCTATACAATCTCTATATCCCTCCTCTCTGCCATCTCCTACACAATCTCTATATCCTCCACTCTCTGCAATCTCCTATACAATCTCTATATCCTCCACTCTCTGCAATCTCCTATACAATCTCTATATCCTCCACTCTCTGCAATCTCCTATACAATCTCTATATCCTCCACTCTCTGCAATCTCCTATACAATCTCTGCATCCCTCCTCTCTGCAATCTCCTATACAATCTCTATATCCTCCACTCTCTACAATCTCCTATACAATCTCTATATCCTCCACTCTCTGCAATCACCTATACAATCTCTGCATCCCCCTTCTCTGCAATCTCCTATGCAATCTCTATATCCCTCCTCTCTGCAATCTGCTATACAATCTATATCCTCCACTCTCTGCAATCTCCTATACAATCTCCTATACAATCTCTATATCCCTCCTCTCTGCAATCTGCTATACAATCTCTATATCCTCCACTCTCTGCAATCTCCTATACAATCTCTACATCGTCCACTCTCTGCAATCTCCTATACAATCTCTATATCCTCCACTCTCTGCAATCTCCTATACAATCTCTGCATCCTCCAGTCTCTGCAATCTCCTATACAATCTCTATATCCCTCCACTCTCTGCAATCTCCTATACAATCTCTATATCCTCCACTCTCTGCAATCTCCTATACAATCTCTATATCCTCCACTCTCTTCAATCTCCTATACAATCTCTATATCCTCCACTCTCTGCAATCTCCTATACAATCTCTGCATCCCCCTTCTCTGCAATCTCCTATGCAATCTCTATATCCCTCCTCTCTGCAATCTGCTATACAACCTATATCCTCCACTCTCTGCAATCTCCTATACAATCTCCTATACAATCTCTATATCCCTCCTCTCTGCAATCTGCTATACAATCTCTATATCCTCCACTCTCTGCAATCTCCTATACAATCCCTACATCGTCCACTCTCTGCAATCTCCTATACAATCTCTATATCCTCCACTCTCTGCAATCTCCTATACAATCTCTGCATCCTCCAGTCTCTGCAATCTCCTATACAATCTCTATATCCCTCCACTCTCTGCAATCTCCTATACAATCTCTATATCCTCCACTCTCTGCAATCTCCTATACAATCTCTATATCCCTCCTCTCTGCAATCTCCAACACAACCTCTATATCCCCCAGTCTCTGCAATCTCCTATACAATCTCTATATCCTCCACTCTCTGCAATCTCCTATACAATCTCTATATCCTCCACTCTCTGCAATCTCCTATACAATCTCTGCATCCTCCAGTCTCTGCAATCTCCTATACAATCTCTATATCCCTCCACTCTCTGCAATCTCCTATACAATCTCTATATCCTCCACTCTCTGCAATCTCCTATACAATCTCTATATCCCTCCTCTCTGCAATCTCCAACACAACCTCTATATCCCCCAGTCTCTGCAATCTCCTATACAATCTCTATATCCTCCACTCTCTGCAATCTCCTATACAATCTCTATATCCCTCCACTCTCTGCAATCTCCTATACAATCTCTATATCCCTCCTCTCTGCCATCTCCTACACAATCTCTATATCCTCCACTCTCTGCAATCTCCTATACAATCTCTATATCCTCCACTCTCTGCAATCTCCTATACAATCTCTGCATCCCTCCTCTCTGCAATCTCCTATACAATCTCTATATACCTCTTCTCTGCAATCTCCTATACAATCTCTATATCCCTCCTCTCTGCAATCTCCTGTACAATCTCTACATCTCTCCTCTCCGCAATCTCCTATACAATCTCTGCATCCCCCCCTCTGCAATCTCCTATACAATCTCTATATCGCTACTCTCTCTGCAATCTGCTATACAATCTCTATATCCTCCACTCTCTGCAATCTCCTATACAATCGCTGCATCCCTCCTCTCTGCAATCTCCTATACAATCTCTATATCCCTCCTCTCTGCAATCTCCTATACAATCTCTATATCCTTCCTCTCTGCAATATCCTGTACAATCTCTACATCCCCCTCTCTGCAATCTCCTATACAATCTCTATATCCCTCCTCTCAGCAATCTCCTATACAATCTCTATATCCTCCACTCTCTGCATTCTCCTATACAATCTCTATATCCCTCCTCTCTGCAATCTGCTATACAATCTCTATATCCTCCAATCTCTGCAATCTCCTAGAGAATCTCTACATCCTCCACTCTCTGAAATCTCCTATACAATATCTATATCCTCCACTCTCTGCAATCTCCTATACAATCTCTGCATCCTCTACTCTCTGCAATCTCCTATACAATCTCTATATCCCTCCACTCTCTGCAATCTCCTACACAATCTCTATATCCTCCACTCTCTGCAATCTCCTATACAATCTCCTATACAATCTCTATATCCCTCCTCTCTGCAATCTGCTATACAATCTGTATATCCTCCACTCTCTGCAATCTCCTATACAATCTCTACATACTCCACTCTCTGCAATCTCCTATACATCTCTATATCCTCCACTCTCTGCAATCTCCTACACAATCTCTGCATCCACCACTCTCTGCAATCTCCTATACAATCTCTGTATCCCTCCATCTCTGCAATCTCCCATACAATCTCTGCATCCTCCACTCTCTGCAATCTCCTATACAATCTCTATATCCCGCCTCTCTGCAATCTCCAACACAATCTCTATATCCTCCACTCTCTGCAATCTCCTATACAATCTCTATTTCCTCCACTCTCTGCAATCTCCTATACAATCTCTGCATCCCTCCTCTCTCCAATCTCCTATACAATCTCTATATCCCTCCTCTCTGCAATCTCCTATATAATCTCTACATCCCCCTCTCTGCAATCTCCTATACAATCTCTATATCCCTCCTCTCTTCAATCTCCTATACAATCTCTATATCCCTCCATTCTCTGCAATCTCCTATACAATCTCTACATCCTCCACTCTCTGCAATCTCCTATACAATCTCTATATCCCGCCTGTCTGCAATCTCCTACACAATCTCTATATCCTCCACTCTCTGCAATCTCCTATACAATCTCTATATCCTCCACTCTCTGCAATCTCGTATACAATCTCTGCATCCTCCAGTCTCTGCAATCTCCTATACAATCTCTATATCCCTCCACTCTCTGCAATCTCCTATACAATCTCTATATCCTCTACTTTCTGCAATCTCCTATACAATCTCTATATCCCTTCTCTCTGCAATCTCCAACACAACCTCTATATCCCCCAGTCTCTGCAATCTCCTATACAATCTCTATATCCTCCACTCTCTGCAATCTCATATACAATCTCTATATCCTCCACTCTCTGCAATCTCCTATACAATCTCTGCATCTCTCCTCTCTGCAATCTCCTATACAATCTCTATATCCCTCTTCTCTGCAATCTCCTATACAATCTCTATATCCCTCCTCTCTGCAATCTCCTGTACAATCTCTGCATCTCTCCTCTCCGCAATCTCCTATACAATCTCTGCATCCCCCCCTCTGCAATCTCCTATACAATCTCTATATCGCTACTCTCTCTGCAATCTGCTATACAATCTCTATATCCCTCCTCTCTGCAATCTCCTATACAATCTCTATATCCCTCCTCTCTGCAATCTGCTATACAATCTGTATATCCTCCACTCTCTGCAATCTCCTATACAATCTCTACATACTCCACTCTCTGCAATCTCCTATACATCTCTATATCCCCCACTCTCTGCAATCTCCTATACAATCTCTGTATCCACCACTCTCTGCAATCTCCTATACAATCTCTGTATCCCTCCACTCTCTGCAATCTCCCATACAATCTCAGCATCCTCCACTCTCTGCAATCTCCTATACAATCTATATATCCCGCCTCTCTGCAATCTCCAACACAATCTCTATATCCTCCACTCTCTGCAATCTCCTATACAATCTCTATATCCCTCCTCTCTGCCATCTCCTACACAATCTCTATATCCTCCACTCTCTGCAATCTCCTATACAATCTGTATATCCTCCACTCTCTGCAATCTCCTATACAATCTCTATATCCTCCACTCTCTGCAATCTCCTATACAATCTCTATATCCTCCACTCTCTGCAATCTCCTATACAATCTCTGCATCCCTCCTCTCTGCAATCTCCTATACAATCTCTATATCCTCCACTCTCTACAATCTCCTATACAATCTCTATATCCTCCACTCTCTGCAATCACCTATACAATCTCTGCATCCCCCTTCTCTGCAATCTCCTATGCAATCTCTATATCCCTCCTCTCTGCAATCTGCTATACAATCCATATCCTCCACTCTCTGCAATCTCCTATACAATCTCCTATACAATCTCTATATCCCTCCTCTCTGCAATCTGCTATACAATCTCTATATCGTCCACTCTCTGCAATCTCCTATACAATCTCTACATCGTCCACTCTCTGCAATCTCCTATACAATCTCTATATCCTCCACTCTCTGCAATCTCCTATACAATCTCTGCATCCTCCAGTCTCTGCAATCTCCTATACAATCTCTATATCCCTCCACTCTCTGCAATCTCCTATACAATCTCTATATCCTCCACTCTCTGCAATCTCCTATACAATCTCTGCATCCCCCCCTCTGCAATCTCCTATACAATCTCTATATCGCTACTCTCTCTGCAATCTGCTATACAATATCTATATCCCTCCTCTCTGCAATCTCCTATACAATCTCTATATCCTTCCTCTCAGCAATCTCCTATACAATCTCTATATCCTCCACTCTCTGCAATCTCCTAGAGAATCTCTACATCCCCCACTCTCTGCAATCTCCTATACAATATCTATATCCTCCACTCTCTGCAATCTCCTATACAATCTCTGCATCCTCTACTCTCTGCAATCTCCTATACAATCTCTATATCCCTCCACTCTCTGCAATCTTCTACACAATCTCTATATCCTCCACTCTCTGCAATCTCCTATACAATCTCCTATACAATCTCTATATCCCTCCTCTCTGCAATCTGCTATACAATCTGTATATCCTCCACTCTCTGCAATCTCCTATACAATCTCTATATCCCGCCTCTCTGCAATCTCCAACACAATCTCTATATCCTCCACTCTCTGCAATCTCCTATACAATCTCTATATCCTCCACTGTCTGCAATCTCCTATACAATCTCTATATCCTCCACTCTCTGCAATCTCCTATACAATCTCTATATCCTCCACTCTCTGCAATCTCCTATACAATCTCTATATCCTCCACTCTCTGCAATCTCCTATACAATCTCTGCATCCCTCCTCTCTGCAATCTCCTATACAATCTCTATATCCCTCCTCTCTGCAATCTCCTATATAATCTCTACATCCCCCTCTCTGCAATCTCCTATACAATCTCTATATCCCTCTCTTCAATCTCCTATACAATCTCTATATCCTCCACTCTGTGCAATCTCCTATACAATCTCTGCATCCTCCACTCTCTGCAATCTCCTATACAATCTCTATATCCCTCCACTCTCTGCAATCTCCTACACAATCTCTATATCCTCCACTCTCTGCAATCTCCTATACAATCTCCTATACAATCTCTATATCCCTCCTCTCTGCAATCTGCTATACAATCTGTATATCCTCCACTCTCTGCAATCTCCTATACAATCTCTACATACTCCACTCTCTGCAATCTCCTATACATCTCTATATCCTCCACTCTCTGCAATCTCCTATACAATCTCTGCATCCACCACTCTCTGCAATCTCCTATACAATCTCTGTATCCCTCCATCTCTGCAATCTCCCATACAATCTCTGCATCCTCCACTCTCTGCAATCTCCTATACAATCTCTATATCCCGCCTCTCTGCAATCTCCAACACAATCTCTATATCCTCCACTCTCTGCAATCTCCTATACAATCTCTATATCCCTCCACTCTCTGCAATCTCCGATACAATCTCTATATCCGTCCTCTCTGCCATCTCCTACACAATCTCTATATCCTCCACTCTCTGCAATCTCCTATACAATCTCTATATCCTCCACTCTCTGCAATCTCCTATACAATCTCTATTTCCTCCACTCTCTGCAATCTCCTATACAATCTCTGCATCCCTCCTCTCTCCAATCTCCTATACAATCTCTATATCCCTCCTCTCTGCAATCTCCTATATAATCTCTACATCCCCCTCTCTGCAATCTCCTATACAATCTCTATATCCCTCCTCTCTTCAATCTCCTATACAATCTCTATATCCCTCCATTCTCTGCAATCTCCTATACAATCTCTACATCCTCCACTCTCTGCAATCTCCTATACAATCTCTATATCCCGCCTGTCTGCAATCTCCTACACAATCTCTATATCCTCCACTCTCTGCAATCTCCTATACAATCTCTATATCCCTCCTCTCTGCAATCTGCTATACAATCTATATCCTCCACTCTCTGCAATCTCCTATACAATCTCTATATCCCACCTCTCTGCAATCTCCTATACAATCTCTACATCCTCCACTCTCTGCAATCTCCTATACAATCTCTATATCCTCCACTCTCTGCAATCTCGTATACAATCTCTGCATCCTCCAGTCTCTGCAATCTCCTATACAATCTCTATATCCCTCCACTCTCTGCAATCTCCTATACAATCTCTATATCCTCTACTTTCTGCAATCTCCTATACAATCTCTATATCCCTTCTCTCTGCAATCTCCAACACAACCTCTATATCCCCCAGTCTCTGCAATCTCCTATACAATCTCTATATCCTCCACTCTCTGCAATCTCCTATACAATCTCTATATCCCTCCACTCTCTGCAAT
Organism: Mobula birostris; assembly: GCF_030028105.1. Classification (NCBI taxonomy): domain Eukaryota; kingdom Metazoa; phylum Chordata; class Chondrichthyes; order Myliobatiformes; family Myliobatidae; genus Mobula; species Mobula birostris. Next base: position 28,481 of record NW_027274174.1, read on the forward strand.
CTCCTATACAATCTCTATATCCCTCCTCTCTGCCATCTCCTGCACAATCTCTATATCCTCCACTCTCTGCAATCTCATATACAATCTCTATATCCTCCACTCTCTGCAATCTCCTATACAATCTCTGCATCTCTCCTCTCTGCAATCTCCTATACAATCTCTATATCCCTCTTCTCTGCAATCTCCTATACAATCTCTATATCCCTCCTCTCTGCAATCTCCTGTACAATCTCTGCATCTCTCCTCTCCGCAATCTCCTATACAATCTCTGCATCCCCCCCTCTGCAATCTCCTATACAATCTCTATATCGCTACTCTCTCTGCAATCTGCTATACAATCTCTATATCCCTCCTCTCTGCAATCTCCTATACAATCTCTATATCCCTCCTCTCTGCAATCTGCTATACAATCTGTATATCCTCCACTCTCTGCAATCTCCTATACAATCTCTACATACTCCACTCTCTGCAATCTCCTATACATCTCTATATCCTCCACTCTCTGCAATCTCCTATACAATCTCTGTATCCACCACTCTCTGCAATCTCCTATACAATCTCTGTATCCCTCCACTCTCTGCAATCTCCCATACAATCTCAGCATCCTCCACTCTCTGCAATCTCCTATACAATCTATATATCCCGCCTCTCTGCAATCTCCAACACAATCTCTATATCCTCCACTCTCTGCAATCTCCTATACAATCTCTATATCCCTCCACTCTCTGCAATCTCCTATACAATCTCTATATCCCTCCTCTCTGCCATCTCCTACACAATCTCTATATCCTCCACTCTCTGCAATCTCCTATACAATCTCTATATCCTCCACTCTCTGCAATCTCCTATACAATCTCTATATCCTCCACTCTCTGCAATCTCCTATACAATCTCTATATCCTCCACTCTCTGCAATCTCCTATACAATCTCTGCATCCCTCCTCTCTGCAATCTCCTATACAATCTCTATATCCTCCACTCTCTACAATCTCCTATACAATCTCTATATCCTCCACTCTCTGCAATCACCTATACAATCTCTGCATCCCCCTTCTCTGCAATCTCCTATGCAATCTCTATATCCCTCCTCTCTGCAATCTGCTATACAATCTATATCCTCCACTCTCTGCAATCTCCTATACAATCTCCTATACAATCTCTATATCCCTCCTCTCTGCAATCTGCTATACAATCTCTATATCCTCCACTCTCTGCAATCTCCTATACAATCTCTACATCGTCCACTCTCTGCAATCTCCTATACAATCTCTATATCCTCCACTCTCTGCAATCTCCTATACAATCTCTGCATCCTCCAGTCTCTGCAATCTCCTATACAATCTCTATATCCCTCCACTCTCTGCAATCTCCTATACAATCTCTATATCCTCCACTCTCTGCAATCTCCTATACAATCTCTGCATCCCCCCCTCTGCAATCTCCTATACAATCTCTATATCGCTACTCTCTCTGCAATCTGCTATACAATATCTATATCCCTCCTCTCTGCAATCTCCTATACAATCTCTATATCCTTCCTCTCAGCAATCTCCTATACAATCTCTATATCCTCCACTCTCTGCAATCTCCTAGAGAATCTCTACATCCTCCACTCTCTGCAATCTCCTATACAATATCTATATCCTCCACTCTCTGCAATCTCCTATACAATCTCTGCATCCTCTACTCTCTGCAATCTCCTATACAATCTCTATATCCCTCCACTCTCTGCAATCTTCTACACAATCTCTATATCCTCCACTCTCTGCAATCTCCTATACAATCTCTATATCCCTCCTCTCTGCAATCTGCTATACAATCTGTATATCCTCCACTCTCTGCAATCTCCTATACAATCTCTACATACTCCACTCTCTGCAATCTCCTATACATCTCTATATCCTCCACCCTCTGCCATCTCCTATACAATCTCTGCATCCACCACTCTCTGCAATCTCCTATACAATCTCTGTATCCCTCCACTCTCTGCAATCTCCCATACAATCTCTGCATCCTCCACTCTCTGCAATCTCCTATACAATCTCTATATCCCGCCTCTCTGCAATCTCCAACACAATCTCTATATCCTCCACTCTCTGCAATCTCCTATACAATCTCTATATCCTCCACTGTCTGCAATCTCCTATACAATCTCTATATCCTCCACTCTCTGCAATCTGCTATACAATCTCTATATCCTCCACTCTCTGCAATCTCCTATACAATCTCTATATCCTCCACTCTCTGCAATCTCCTATACAATCTCTGCATCCCTCCTCTCTGCAATCTCCTATACAATCTCTATATCCCTCCTCTCTGCAATCTCCTATATAATCTCTACATCCCCCTCTCTGCAATCTCCTATACAATCTCTATATCCCTCCTCTCTTCAATCTCCTATACAATCTCTATATCCTCCACTCTGTGCAATGTCCTATACAATCTCTGCATCCTCCACTCTCTGCAATCTCCTATACAATCTCTATATCCCTCCATTCTCTGCAATCTCCTATACAATCTCTACATCCTCCACTCTCTGCAATCTCCTATACAATCTCTATATCCCGCCTGTCTGCAATCTCCTACACAATCTCTATATCCTCCACTCTCTGCAATCTCCTATACAATCTCTATATCCTCCACTCTCTGCAATCTCCTATACAATCTCTATATCCCTCCACTCTCTGCAATTTCCTATACAATCTCTATATCCCTCCTCTCTGCCATCTCCTACACAATGTCTATATCCTCCACTCTCTGCAATCTCCTAGACAACCTCTATATCCTCTACTCTCTGCAATCTCCTATACAATCTCTATATCCTCCACTCTCTGCAATCTCCTATACAATCTCTGCATCCCTCCTCTCTGCAATCTCCTATACAATCTGTATATCCTCCACTCTCTGCAATCTCCTATACAATCTCTATATCCTCCACTCTCTGCAATCTCCTATACAATCTCTGCATCCCCCTTCTCTGCAATCTCCTATGCAATCTGTATATCCCTCCTGTCTGTAATCTGCTATACAATCTATATCCTCCACTCTCTGCAATCTCCTATACAATCTCTATATCCCACCTCTCTGCAATCTGCTATACAATCTCTATATCCTCCACTCTCTGCAATCTCCTATACAATCTCTACATCCTCCACTCTCTGCAATCTCCTATACAATGTCTATATCCTCCACTCTCTGCAATCTCGTATACAATCTCTGCATCCTCCAGTCTCTGCAATCTCCTATACAATCTCTATATCCCTCCACTCTCTGCAATCTCCTATACAATCTCTATATCCTCTACTTTCTGCAATCTCCTATACAATCTCTATATCCCTTCTCTCTGCAATCTCCAACACAACCTCTATATCCCCCAGTCTCTGCAATCTCCTATACAATCTCTATATCCTCCACTCTCTGCAATCTCCTATACAATCTCTATATCCCTCCACTCTCTGCAATCTCCTATACAATCTCTATATCCCTCCTCTCTGCCATATCCTACACAATCTCTATATCCTCCACTCTCTGCAATCTCATATACAATCTCTATATCCTCCACTCTCTGCAATCTCCTATACAATCTCTGCATCTCTCCTCTCTGCAATCTCCTATACAATCTCTATATCCCTCTTCTCTGCAATCTCCTATACAATCTCTATATCCCTCCTCTCTGCAATCTCCTGTACAATCTCTACATCTCTCCTCTCCGCAATCTCCTATACAATCTCTGCATCCCCCCCTCTGCAATCTCCTATACAATCTCTATATCGCTACTCTCTCTGCAATCTGCTATACAATCTCTATATCCCTCCTCTCTGCAATCTCCTATACAATCTCTATATCCTTCCTCTCAGCAATCACCTATACAATCTCTATATCCTCCAATCTCTGCAATCTCCTAGAGAATCTCTACATCCTCCACTCTCTGCAATCTCCTATACAATATCTATATCCTCCACTCTCTGCAATCTCCTATACAATCTCTGCATCCTCTACTCTCTGCAATCTCCTATACAATCTCTATATCCCTCCACTCTCTGCAATCTCCTACACAATCTCTATATCCTCCACTCTCTGCAATCTCCTATACAATCTCCTATACAATCTCTATATCCCTCCTCCCTGCAATCTGCGATACAATCTGTATATCCTCCACTCTCTGCAATCTCCTATACAATCTCTACATACTCCACTCTCTGCAATCTCCTATACATCTTTATATCCTCCACTCTCTGCAATCTCCTATACAATCTCTGCATCCACCACTCTCTGCAATCTCCTATACAATCTCTGTATCCCTCCACTCTCTGCAATCTCCCATACAATCTCTGCATCCTCCACTCTCTGCAATCTCCTATACAATCTCTATATCCCGCCTCTCTGCAATCTCCAACACAATCTCTATATCCTCCACTCTCTGCAATCTCCTATACAATCTCTATATCCCTCCACTCTCTGCAATCTCCTATACAATCTCTATATCCCTCCTCTCTTCCATCTCCTACACAATCTCTATATCCTCCACTCTCTGCAATCTGCTATACAATCTCTATATCCTCCACTCTCTGCAATCTCCTATACAATCTCTGCATCCCTCCTCTCTGCCATCTCGTACACAATGTCTATATCCTCCACTCTCTGCAATCTCCTAGACAACCTCCATATCCTCTACTCTCTGCAATCTCCTATACAATCTCTATATCCTCCACTCTCTGCAATCTCCTATACAATCTCTGCATCCCTCCTCTCTGCAATCTCCTATACAATCTGTATATCCTCCACTCTCTGCAATCTCCTATACAATCTCTATATCCTCCACTCTCTGCAATCTCCTATACAATCTCTGCATCCCCCTTCTCTGCAATCTCCTATGCAATCTCTATATCCCTCCTCTCTGCAATCTGCTATACAATCTATATCCTCCACTCTCTGCAATCTCCTATACAATCTCCTATACAATCTCTATATCCCACCTCTCTGCAATCTGCTATACAATCTCTATATCCTCCACTCTCTGCAATCTCCTATACAATCTCTACATCCTCCACTCTCTGCAATCTCCTATACAATCTCTATATCCTCCACTCTCTGCAATCACTTATACAATCTCTGCATCCTCCAGTCTCTGCAATCTCGTATACAATCTCTATATCCCTCCACTCTCTGCAATCTCCTATACAATCTCTATATCCTCTACTTTCTGCAATCTCCTATACAATCTCTATATCCCTTCTCTCTGCAATCTCCAACACAACCTCTATATCCCCCAGTCTCTGCAATCTCCTATACATTCTCTATATCCTCCACTCTCTGCAATCTCCTATACAATCTCTATATCCCTCCACTCTCTGCAATCTCCTATACAATCTCTATATCCCTCCTCTCTGCCATCTCCTACACAATCTCTATATCCTCCACTCTCTGCAATCTCCTATACAATCTCTATATCCTCCACTCTCTGCAATCTCCTATACAATCTCTGCATCTCTCCTCTCTGCAATCTCCTATACAATCTCTATATCCCTCTTCTCTGCAATCTCCTATACAATCTCTATATCCCTCCTCTCTGCAATCTCCTGTACAATCTCTACATCTCTCCTGTCCGCAATCTCCTATACAATCTCTGCATCCTCCCCTCTGCAATCTCCTATACAATCTCTATATCGCTACTCTCTCTGCAATCTGCTATACAATCTCTATATCCCTCCTCTCTGCAATCTCCTATACAATCTCTATATCCTTCCTCTCAGCAATCTCCTATACAATCTCTATATCCTCCACTCTCTGCATTCTCCTATACAATCTCTATATCCCTCCTCTCTGCAATCTGCTATACAATCTCTATATCCTCCAATCTCTGCAATCTCCTAGAGAATCTCTACATCCTCCACTCTCTGCAATCTCCTATACAATATCTATATCCTCCACTCTCTGCAATCTCCTATACAATCTCAGCATCCTCTACTCTCTGCAATCTCTTATACAATCTCTATATCCCTCCACTCTCTGCAATCTCCTACACAATCTCTATAACCTCCACTCTCTGCAATCTCCTATACAATCTCCTATACAATCTCTATATCCCTCCTCTCTGCAATCTGCTATACAATCTGTATATCCTCCACTCTCTGCAATCTCCTATACAATCTCTACATACTCCACTCTCTGCAATCTCCTATACATCTCTATATCCTCCACTCTCTGCAATCTCCTATACAATCTCTGCATCCACCACTCTCTGCAATCTCCTATACAATCTCTGTATCCCTCCACTCTCTGCAATCTCCCATACAATCTCTGCATCCTCCACTCTCTGCAATCTCCTATACAATCTCTATATCCCGCCTCTCTGCAATCTCCAACAGAATCTCTATATCCTCCACTCTCTGCAATCTCCTATACAATCTCTATATCCCTCCACTCTCTGCAATCTCCTATACAATCTCTATATCCCTCCTCTCTGCCATCTCCTACACAATCTCTATATCCTCCACTCTCTGCAATCTCCTATACAATCTCTATATCCTCCACTCTCTGCAATCTCCTATACAATCTCTATATCCTCCACTCTCTGCAATCTCCTATACAATCTCTGCATCCCTCCTCTCTGCAATCTCCTATACAATCTCTATATCCCTCCTCTCTGCAATCTCCTATATAATCTCTACATGCCCCGCTCTGCAATCTCCTATACAATCTCTATATCCCTCCTCTCTTCAATCTCCTATACAATCTGTATATCCTCCACTCTCTGCAATCTCCTATACAATCTCGGCATCCTCCACTCTCTGCAATCTCCTATACAATCTCTATATCCCTCCATTCTCTGCAATCTCCTATACAATCTCTACATCCTCCACTCTCTGCAATCTCCTATACAATCTCTATATCCCGCCTCTCTGCAATCTCCTACACAATCTCTATATCCTCCACTCTCTGCAATCTCCTATACAATCTCTATATCCTCCACTCTCTGCAATCTCCTATACAATCTCTATATCCCTCCACTCTCTGCAATTTCCTATACAATCTCTATATCCCTCCTCTCTGCCATCTCCTACACAATGTCTATATCCTCCACTCTCTGCAATCTCCTAGACAACCTCTATATCCTCTACTCTCTGCAATCTCCTATACAATCTCTATATCCTCCACTCTCTGCAATCTCCTATACAATCTCTGCATCCCTCCTCTCTGCAATCTCCTATACAATCTGTATATCCTCCACTCTCTGCAATCTCCTATACAATCTCTATATCCTCCACTCTCTGCAATCTCTTATAGAATCTCTGCATCCCCCTTCTCTGCAATCTCCTATGCAATCTCTATATCCCTCCTCTCTGCAATCTGCTATACAATCTATATCCTCCACTCTCTGCAATCTCCTATACAATCTCCTATACAATCTCTATATCCCACCTCTCTGCAATCTGCTATACAATCTCTATATCCTCCACTCTCTGCAATCTCCTATACAATCTCTACATCCTCCACTCTCTGCAATCTCCTATACAATCTCTATATCCTCCACTCTCTGCAATCTCGTATGCAATCTCTGCATCCTCCAGTCTCTGCAATCTCCTATAAAATCTCTATATCCCTCCACTCTCTGCAATCTCCTATACAATCTCTATATCCTCTACTTTCTGCAATCTCCTATACAATCTCTATATCCCTTCTCTCTGCAATCTCCAACACAACCTCTATATCCCCCAGTCTCTGCAATCTCCTATACAATCTCTATATCCCTCCACTCTCTGCAATCTCCTATACAATCTCTATATCCCTCCTCTCTGCCATCTCCTACACAATCTCTATATCCTCCACTCTCTGCAATCTCCTATACAATCTCTATATCCTCCACTCTCTGCAATCTCCTATACAATCTCTGCATCTCTCCTCTCTGCAATCTCCTATACAATCTCTATATCCCTCTTCTCTGCAATCTCCTATACAATCTCTATATCCCTCCTCTCTGCAATCTCCTGTACAATCTCTACATCTCTCCTCTCCGCAATCTCCTATACAATCTCTGCATCACCCCCTCTGCAATCTCCTATACAATCTCTATATCGCCACTCTCTCTGCAATCTGCTATACAATCTCTATATCCTCCACATTCTGCAATCTCCAATACAATCGCTGCATCCCTCCTCTCTGCAATCTCCTAGACAATCTCTATATCCCTCCTCTCTGCAATCTCCTATACAATCTCTATATCCTTCCTCTCTGCAATCTCCTATACAATCTCTATATCCTCCACTCTCTGCAATCTCCTATACAGTCTCTGCATCCTCCAGTCTCTGCAATCTCCTATACAATCTCTATATCCCTCCACTCTCTGCAATCTCCTATACAATCTCTATATCCTCCACTCTCTGCAATCTCCTATACAATCTCTATATCCCTCCTCTCTGCAATCTCCAACACAACCTCTATATCCCCCAGTCTCTGCAATCTCCTATACAATCTCTATATCCTCCACTCTCTGCAATCTCCTATACAATCTCTATATCCCTCCACTCTCTGCAATCTCCTATACAATCTCTTTATCCCTCCTCTCTGCCATCTCCTACACAATCTCTATATCCTCCACTCTCTGCAATCTCCTATACAATCTCTATATCCTCCACTCTCTGCAATCTCCTATACAATCTCTGCATCCCTCCTCTCTGCAATCTCCTATACAATCTCTATATACCTCTTCTCTGCAATCTCCTATACAATCTCTATATCCCTCCTCTCTGCAATCTCCTGTACAATCTCTACATCTCTCCTCTCCGCAATCTCCTATACAATCTCTGCATCCCCCCCTCTGCAATCTCCTATACAATCTCTATATCGCTACTCTCTCTGCAATCTGCTATACAATCTCTATATTCTCCACTCTCTGCAATCTCCTATACAATCGCTGCATCCCTCCTCTCTGCAATCACCTATACAATCTCTATATCCCTCCTCTCTGCAATCTCCTATACAATCTCTATATCCTTCCTCTCTGCAATATCCTGTACAATCTCTACATCCCCCCTCTCTGCAATCTCCTATACAATCTCTATATCCCTCCTCTCAGCAATCTCCTATACAATCTCTATATCCTCCAATCTCTGCAATCTCCTAGAGAATCTCTACATCCTCCACTCTCTGCAATCTCCTATACAATATCTATATCCTCCACTCTCTGCAATCTCCTATAGAATTTCTGCATCCTCTACTCTCTGCAATCTCCTATACAATCTCTATATCCCTCCACTCTCTGCAATCTCCTACACAATCTCTATAACCTCCACTCTCTGCAATCTCCTATACAATCTCCTATACAATCTCTATATCCCTCCTCTCTGCAATCTGCTATACAATCTGTATATCCTCCACTCTCTGCAATCTCCTATACAATCTCTACATACTCCACTCTCTGCAATCTCCTATACATCTCTATATCCTCCACTCTCTGCAATCTCCTATACAATCTCTGCATCCACCACTCTCTGCAATCTCCTATACAATCTCTGTATCCCTCCACTCTCTGCAATCTCCCATACAATCTCTGCATCCTCCACTCTCTGCAATCTCCTATACAATCTCTATATCCCGCCTCTCTGCAATCTCCAACACAATCTCTATATCCTCCACTCTCTGCAATCTCCTATACAATCTCTATATCCCTCCACTCTCTGCAATCTCCGATACAATGTCTATATCCGTCCTCTCTGCCATCTCCTACACAATCTCTATATCCTCCACTCTCTGCAATCTCCTATACAATCTCTATATCCTCCACTCTCTGCAATCTCCTATACAATCTCTATATCCTCCACTCTCTGCAATCTCCTATACAATCTCTGCATCCCTCCTCTCTGCAATCTCCTATACAATCTCTATATCCCTCCTCTCTGCAATCTCCTATATAATCTCTACATCCCCCTCTCTGCAATCTCCTATACAATCTCTATATCCCTCCTCTCTTCAATCTCCTATACAATCCCTATATCCTCTACTCTCTGCAATCTCCTATACAATCTCTGCATCCTCCACTCTCTGCAATCTCCTATACAATCTCTATATCCCTCCATTCTCTGCAATCTCCTATACAATCTCTACATCCTCCACTCTCTGCAATCTCCTATACAATCTCTATATCCCGCCTGTCTGCAATCTCCTACACAATCTCTATATCCTCCACTCTCTGCAATCTCCTATACAATCTCTATATCCTCCACTCTCTGCAATCTCCTATACAATCTCTATATCCCTCCACTCTCTGCAATTTTCTATACAATCTCTATATCCCTCCTCTCTGCCATCTCCTACACAATGTCTATATCCTCCACTCTCTGCAATCTCGTAGACAACCTCTATATCCTCTACTCTCTGCAATCTCCTATACAATCTCTATATCCTCCACTCTCTGCAATCTCCTATACAAACTCTGCATCCCTCCTCTCTGCAATCTCCTATACAATCTGTATATCCTCCACTCTCTGCAATCTCCTATACAATCTCTATATCCTCCACTCTCTGCAATCTCCTATACAATCTCTGCATCCCCCTTCTCTGCAATCTCCTATGCAATCTCTATATCCCTCCTCTCTGCAATCTGCTATAAAATCTATATCCTCCACTCTCTGCAATCTCCTATACAATCTCTATATCCCACCTCTCTGCAATCTGCTATACAATCTCTATATCCTCCACTCTCTGCAATCTCCTATACAATCTCTACATCCTCCACTCTCTGCAATCTCCTATACAATGTCTATATCCTCCACTCTCTGCAATCTCGTATACAATCTCTGCATCCTCCAGTCTCTGCAATCTCCTATACAATCTCTATATCCCTCCACTCTCTGCAATCTCCTATACAATCTCTATATCCTCTACTTTCTGCAATCTCCTATACAATCTCTATATCCCTTCTCTCTGCAATCTCCAACACAACCTCTATATCCCCCAGTCTCTGCAATCTCCTATACAATCTCTATATCCTCCACTCTCTGCAATCTCCTATACAATCTCTATATCCCTCCACTCTCTGCAATCTCCTATACAATCTCTATATCCCTCCTCTCTGCCATCTCCTACACAATCTCTATATCCTCCACTCTCTGCAATCTCATATACAATCTCTATATCCTCCACTCTCTGCAATCTCCTATACAATCTCTGCATCTCTCCTCTCTGCAATCTCCTATACAATCTCTATATCCCTCTTCTCTGCAATCTCCTATACAATCTCTATATCCCTCCTCTCTGCAATCTCCTGTACAATCTCTACATCTCTCCTCTCCGCAATCTCCTATACAATCTCTGCATCCCCCCCTCTGCAATCTCCTATACAATTTCTATATAGCTACTCTCTCTGCAATCTGCTATACAATCTCTATATCCCTCCTCTCTGCAATCTCCTATACAATCTCTATATCCTTCCTCTCAGCAATCACCTATACAATCTCTATATCCTCCACTCTCTGCATTCTCCTATACAATCTCTATATCCCTCCTCTCTGCAATCTGGTATACAATCTCTATATCCTCCAATCTCTGCAATCTCCTAGAGAATCTCTACATCCTCCACGCTCTGCAATCTCCTATACAATATCTATATCCTCCACTCTCTGCAATCTCCTATACAATCTCTGCATCCTCTACTCTCTGCAATCTCCTATACAATCTCTATATCCCTCCACTCTCTGCAATCTCCTACACAATCTCTATATCCTCCACTCTCTGCAATCTCCTATACAATCTCCTATACAATCTCTATATCCCTCCTCTCTGCAATCTGCTATACAATCTGTATATCCTCCACTCTCTGCAATCTCCTATACAATCTCTACATACTCCACTCTCTGCAATCTCCTATACATCTCTATATCCTCCACTCTCTGCAATCTCCTATACAATCTCTGCATCCACCACTCTCTGCAATCTCCTATACAATCTCTGTATCCCTCCACTCTCTGGAATCTCCCATACAATCTCTGCATCCTCCACTGTCTGCAATCTCCAACACAATCTCTATATCCTCCACTCTCTGCAATCTCCTATACAATCTCTATATCCCTCCACTCTCTGCAATCTCCTATACAATCTCTATATCCCTCCCCTCTGCCATCTCCTACACAATCTCTATATCCTCCACTCTCTGCATTCTCCTATACAATCTCTATATCCTCCACTCTCTGCAATCTCCTATACAATCTCTATATCCTCCACTCTCTGCAATCTCCTATACAATCTCTATATCCTCCACTCTCTGCAATCTCCTATACAATCTCTGCATCCCTCCTCTCTGCAATCTCCTATACAATCTGTATATCCTCCACTCTCTGCAATCTCCTATACAATCTCTATATCCTCCACTCTCTGCAATCTCCTATACAATCTCTGCATCCCCCTTCTCTGCAATCTCCTATGCAATCTCTATATCCCTCCTCTCTGCAATCTGCTATACAATCTATATCCTCCACTCTCTGCAATCTCCTATACAATCTCCTATACAATCTCTATATCCCACCTCTCTGCAATCTGCTATACAATTTCTATATCCTCCACTCTCTGCAATCTCCTATACAATCTCTACATCCTCCACTCTCTGCAATCTCCTATACAATCTCTATATCCTCCACTCTCTGCAATCTCTTATACAATCTCTGCATCCTCCAGTCTCTGCAATCTCCTATACAATCTCTATATCTCTCCACTCTCTGCAATCTCCTATACAATCTCTACATCCTCTACTTTCTGCAATCTCCTATACAATCTCTATATCCCTTCTCTCTGCAATCTCCAACACAACCTCTATATGCCCCAGTCTCTGCAATCTCCTATACAATCTCTATATCCTCCACTCTCTGCAATCTCCTATACAATCTCTATATCCCTCCACTCTCTGCAATCTCCTATACAATCTCTATATCCCTCCTCTCTGCCATCTCCTACACAATCTCTATATCCTCCACTCTCTGCAATCTCCTATACAATCTCTATATCCTCCACTCTCTGCAATCTCCTATACAATCTCTGCATCTCTCGTCTCTGCAATCTCCTATACAATCTCTATATCCCTCTTCTCTGCAATCTCCTATACAATCTCTATATCCCTCCTCTCTGCAATCTCCTGTACAATCTCTACATCTCTCCTCTCCGCAATCTCCTATACAATCTCTGCATCCCCCCCTCTGCAATCTCCTATACAATCTCTATATCGCTACTGTCTCTGCAATCTGCTATACAATCTCTATATCCCTCCTCTCTGCAATCTCCTATACAATCTCTATATCCTTCCTCTCAGCAAACTCCTATACAATCTCTATATCCTCCACTCTCTGCATTCTCCTATACAATCTCTATATCCCTCCTCTCTGCAATCTGCTATACAATCTCTATATCCTCCAATCTCTGCAATCTCCTAGAGAATCTCTACATCCTCCACTCTCTGCAATCTCCTATACAATATCTATATCCTCCACTCTCTGCAATCTCCTATACAATCTCTACATCCTCTACTCTCTGCAATCTCCTATACAATCTCTATATCCCTCCACTCTCTGCAATCTCCTACACAATCTCTATATCCTCCACTCTCTGCAATCTGCTATACAATCTCCTATACAATCTCTATATCCCTCCTCTCTGCAATCTGCTATACAATCTGTATATCCTCCACTCTCTGCAATCTCCTATACAATCTCTACATACTCCACTCTCTGCAATCTCCTATACATCTCTATATCCTCCACTCTCTGCAATCTCCTATACAATCTCGGCATCCACCACTCTCTGCAATCTCCTATACAATCTCTCTATCCCTCCACTCTCTGCAATCTCCCATAGAATCTCTGCATCCTCCACTGTCTGCAATCTCCTATAGAATCTCTATATCCCGCCTCTCTGCAATCTCCAACACAATCTCTATATCCTCCACTCTCTGCAATCTCCTATACAATCTCTATACCCCTCCACTCTCTGCAATCTCCTATACAATCTCTATATCCCTCCTCTCTGCCATCTCCTACACAATCTCTATATCCTCCACTCTCTGCAATCTCCTATACAATCTCTATATCCTCCACTCTCTGCAATCTCCTATACAATCTCTATATCCTCCACTCTCTGCAATCTCCTATATAATCTCTGCATCCCTCCTCTCTGCAATCTCCTATACAATCTCTATATCCCTCCTCTCTGCAATCTCCTATATAATCTCTACATCCCCCTCTCTGCAATCTCCTATACAATCTCTATATCCCTCCTCTCTTCAATCTCCTATACAATCTCTATATCCTCCACTCTCTGCAATCTCCTATACAATCTCTGCATCCTCCACTCTCTGCAATCTCCTATACAATCTCTATATCCCTCCATTCTCTGCAATCTCCTATACAATCTCTACATCCTCCACTCTCTGCAATCTCCTATACAATCTCTATATCCCGCCTGTCTGCAATCTCCTACACAATCTCTATATCCTCCACTCTCTGCAATCTCCTATACAATCTCTATATCCTCCACTCTCTGCAATCTCCTATACAATCTCTATATCCCTCCACTCTCTGCAATTTCCTATACAATCTCTATATCCCTCCTCTCTGCCATCTCCTACACAATGTCTATATCCTCCACTCTCTGCAATCTCCTAGACAACCTCTATATCCTCTACTCTCTGCAATCTCCTATACAATCTCTGCATCCCTCCTCTCTGCAATCTCCTATACAATCTGTATATCCTCCACTCTCTGCAATCTCCTATACAATCTCTATATCCTCCACTCTCTGCAATCTCCTATACAATCTCTGCATCCCCCTTCTCTGCAATCTCCTATGCAATCTCTATATCCCTCCTCTCTGCAATCTGCTATACAATCTATATCCTCCACTCTCTGCAATCTCCTATACAATCTCTATATCCCACCTCTCTGCAATCTGCTATACAATCTCTATATCCTCCACTCTCTGCAATCTCCTATACAATCTCTTCATCCTCCACTCTCTGCAATCTCCTATACAATCTCTATATCCTCCACTCTCTGCAATCTCGTATACAATCTCTGCATCCTCCAGTCTCTGCAATCTCCTATACAATCTCTATATCCCTCCACTCTCTGCAATCTCCTATACAATCTCTATATCCTCTACTTTCTGCAATCTCCTATACAATCTCTATATCCCTTCTGTCTGCAATCTCCAACACAACCTCTATATCCCCCAGTCTCTGCAATCTCCTATACAATCTCTATATCCTCCACTCTCTGCAATCTCCTATACAATCTCTATATCCCTCCACTCTCTGCAATCACCTATACAATCTCTATATCCCTCCTCTCTGCCATCTCCTACACAATCTCTATATCCTCCACTCTCTGCAATCTCATATACAATCTCTATATCCTCCACTCTCTGCAATCTCCTATACAATCTCTGCATCTCTCCTCTCTGCAATCTCCTATACAATCTCTATATCCCTCTTCTCTGCAATCTCCTATACAATCTCTATATCCCTCCTCTCTGCAATCTCCTGTACAATCTCTACATCTCTCCTCTCCGCAATCTCCTATACAATCTCTGCATCCCCCCCTCTGCAATCTCCTATACAATCTCTATATCGCTACTCTCTCTGCAATCTGCTATACAATCTCTATATCCCTCCTCTTTGCAATCTCCTATACAATCTCTATATCCTTCCTCTCAGCAATCACCTATACAATCTCTATATCCTCCAATCTCTGCAATCTCCTAGAGAATCTCTACATCCTCCACTCTCTGCAATCTCCTATACAATATCTATATCCTCCACTCTCTGCAATCTCCTATACAATCTCTGCATCCTCTACTCTCTGCAATCTCCTATACAATCTCTATATCCCTCCACTCTCTGCAATCTCCTACACAATCTCTATATCCTCCACTCTCTCCAATCTCCTATACAATCTCTATATCCCTCCTCCCTGCAATCTGCGATACAATCTGTATATCCTCCACTCTCTGCAATCTCCTATACAATCTCTACATACTCCACTCTCTGCAATCTCCTATACATCTCTATATCCTCCACTCTCTGCAATCTCCTATACAATCTCTGCATCCACCACTCTCTGCAATCTCCTATACAATCTCTGTATCCCTCCACTCTCTGCAATCTCCCATACAATCTCTGCATCCTCCACTCTCTGCAATCTCCTATACAATCTCTATATCCCGCCTCTCTGCAATCTCCAACACAATCTCTATATCCTCCACTCTCTGCAATCTCCTATACAATCTCTATATCCCTCCACTCTCTGCAATCTCCTATACAATCTCTATATCCCTCCTCTCTTCCATCTCCTACACAATCTCTATATCCTCCACTCTCTGCAATCTCCTATACAATCTCTATATCCTCCACTCTCTGCAATCTCCTATACAATCTCTATATCCTCCACTCTCTGCAATCTCCTATACAATCTCTGCATCCCTCCTCTCTGCAATCTCCTACACAATCTCTATATCCTCCACTCTCTGCAATCTCTTATACAATCTCTGCATCCTCCAGTCTCTGCAATCTCCTATACAATCTCTATATCTCTCCACTCTCTGCAATCTCCTATACAATCTCTACATCCTCTACTTTCTGCAATCTCCTATACAATCTCTATATCCCTTCTCTCTGCAATCTCCAACACAACCTCTATATGCCCCAGTCTCTGCAATCTCCTATACAATCTCTATATCCTCCACTCTCTGCAATCTCCTATACAATCTCTATATCCCTCCACTCTCTGCAATCTCCTATACAATCTCTATATCCCTCCTCTCTGCCATCTCCTACACAATCTCTATATCCTCCACTCTCTGCAATCTCCTATACAATCTCTATATCCTCCACTCTCTGCAATCTCCTATACAATCTCTGCATCTCTCGTCTCTGCAATCTCCTATACAATCTCTATATCCCTCTTCTCTGCAATCTCCTATACAATCTCTATATCCCTCCTCTCTGCAATCTCCTGTACAATCTCTACATCTCTCCTCTCCGCAATCTCCTATACAATCTCTGCATCCCCCCCTCTGCAATCTCCTATACAATCTCTATATCGCTACTCTCTCTGCAATCTCCTACACAATCTCTATATCCTCCACTCTCTGCAATCTCCTATACAATCTCCTATACAATCTCTATATCCCTCCTCTCTGCAATCTGCTATACAATCTGTATATCCTCCACTCTCTGCAATCTCCTATACAATCTCTACATACTCCACTCTCTGCAATCTCCTATACATCTCTATATCCTCCACTCTCTGCAATCTCCTATACAATCTCGGCATCCACCACTCTCTGCAATCTCCTATACAATCTCTGTATCCCTCCACTCTCTGCAATCTCCCATAGAATCTCTGCATCCTCCACTGTCTGCAATCTCCTATAGAATCTCTATATCCCGCCTCTCTGCAATCTCCAACACAATCTCTATATCCTCCACTCTCTGCAATCTCCTATACAATCTCTATACCCCTCCACTCTCTGCAATCTCCTATACAATCTCTATATCCCTCCTCTCTGCCATCTCCTACACAATCTCTATATCCTCCACTCTCTGCAATCTCCTATACAATCTCTATATCCTCCACTCTCTGCAATCTCCTATACAATCTCTATATCCTCCACTCTCTGCAATCTCCTATATAATCTCTGCATCCCTCCTCTCTGCAATCTCCTATACAATCTCTATATCCCTCCTCTCTGCAATCTCCTATATAATCTCTACATCCCCCTCTCTGCAATCTCCTATACAATCTCTATATCCCTCCTCTCTTCAATCTCCTATACAATCTCTATATCCTCCACTCTCTGCAATCTCCTATACAATCTCTGCATCCTCCACTCTCTGCAATCTCCTATACAATCTCTATATCCCTCCATTCTCTGCAATCTCCTATACAATCTCTACATCCTCCACTCTCTGCAATCTCCTATACAATCTCTATATCCCGCCTGTCTGCAATCTCCTACACAATCTCTATATCCTCCACTCTCTGCAATCTCCTATACAATCTCTATATCCTCCACTCTCTGCAATCTCCTATACAATCTCTATATCCCTCCACTCTCTGCAATTTCCTATACAATCTCTATATCCCTCCTCTCTGCCATCTCCTACACAATGTCTATATCCTCCACTCTCTGCAATCTCCTAGACAACCTCTATATCCTCTACTCTCTGCAATCTCCTATACAATCTCTGCATCCCTCCTCTCTGCAATCTCCTATACAATCTGTATATCCTCCACTCTCTGCAATCTCCTATACAATCTCTATATCCTCCACTCTCTGCAATCTCCTATACAATCTCTGCATCCCCCTTCTCTGCAATCTCCTATGCAATCTCTATATCCCTCCTCTCTGCAATCTGCTATACAATCTATATCCTCCACTCTCTGCAATCTCCTATACAATCTCTATATCCCACCTCTCTGCAATCTGCTATACAATCTCTATATCCTCCACTCTCTGCAATCTCCTATACAATCTCTTCATCCTCCACTCTCTGCAATCTCCTATACAATCTCTATATCCTCCACTCTCTGCAATCTCGTATACAATCTCTGCATCCTCCAGTCTCTGCAATCTCCTATACAATCTCTATATCCCTCCACTCTCTGCAATCTCCTATACAATCTCTATATCCTCTACTTTCTGCAATCTCCTATACAATCTCTATATCCCTTCTGTCTGCAATCTCCAACACAACCTCTATATCCCCCAGTCTCTGCAATCTCCTATACAATCTCTATATCCTCCACTCTCTGCAATCTCCTATACAATCTCTATATCCCTCCACTCTCTGCAATCACCTATACAATCTCTATATCCCTCCTCTCTGCCATCTCCTACACAATCTCTATATCCTCCACTCTCTGCAATCTCATATACAATCTCTATATCCTCCACTCTCTGCAATCTCCTATACAATCTCTGCATCTCTCCTCTCTGCAATCTCCTATACAATCTCTATATCCCTCTTCTCTGCAATCTCCTATACAATCTCTATATCCCTCCTCTCTGCAATCTCCTGTACAATCTCTACATCTCTCCTCTCCGCAATCTCCTATACAATCTCTGCATCCCCCCCTCTGCAATCTCCTATACAATCTCTATATCGCTACTCTCTCTGCAATCTGCTATACAATCTCTATATCCCTCCTCTTTGCAATCTCCTATACAATCTCTATATCCTTCCTCTCAGCAATCACCTATACAATCTCTATATCCTCCAATCTCTGCAATCTCCTAGAGAATCTCTACATCCTCCACTCTCTGCAATCTCCTATACAATATCTATATCCTCCACTCTCTGCAATCTCCTATACAATCTCTGCATCCTCTACTCTCTGCAATCTCCTATACAATCTCTATATCCCTCCACTCTCTGCAATCTCCTACACAATCTCTATATCCTCCACTGTCTCCAATCTCCTATACAATCTCTATATCCCTCCTCCCTGCAATCTGCGATACAATCTGTATATCCTCCACTCTCTGCAATCTCCTATACAATCTCTACATACTCCACTCTCTGCAATCTCCTATACATCTCTATATCCTCCACTCTCTGCAATCTCCTATACAATCTCTGCATCCACCACTCTCTGCAATCTCCTATACAATCTCTGTATCCCTCCACTCTCTGCAATCTCCCATACAATCTCTGCATCCTCCACTCTCTGCAATCTCCTATACAATCTCTATATCCCGCCTCTCTGCAATCTCCAACACAATCTCTATATCCTCCACTCTCTGCAATCTCCTATACAATCTCTATATCCCTCCACTCTCTGCAATCTCCTATACAATCTCTATATCCCTCCTCTCTTCCATCTCCTACACAATCTCTATATCCTCCACTCTCTGCAATCTCCTATACAATCTCTATATCCTCCACTCTCTGCAATCTCCTATACAATCTCTATATCCTCCACTCTCTGCAATCTCCTATACAATCTCTGCATCCCTCCTCTCTGCAATCTCCTACACAATCTCTATATCCTCCACTCTCTGAAATCTCCTATACAATCTCTATATCCCTCCACTCTCTGCAATTTCCTATACAATCTCTATATCCCTCCTCTCTGCCATCTCGTACACAATGTCTATATCCTCCACTCTCTGCAATCTCCTAGACAACCTCCATATCCTCTACTCTCTGCAATCTCCTATACAATCTCTATATCCTCCACTCTCTGCAATCTCCTATACAATCTCTGCATCCCTCCTCTCTGCAATCTCCTATACAATCTGTATATCCTCCACTCTCTGCAATCTCCTATACAATCTCTATATCCTCCACTCTCTGCAATCTCCTATACAATCTCTGCATCCCCCTTCTCTGCAATCTCCTATACAATCTCTGCATCCCTCCTCTCTGCAATCTCCTATACAATCTGTATATCCTCCACTCTCTGCAATCTCCTATACAATCTCTATATCCCACCTCTCTGCAATCTCCTATACATCTCTATATCCTCCACTCTCTGCAATCTCCTAGACAACCTCTATATCCTCTACTCTCTGCAATCTCCTATACAATCTCTGCATCCCTGCTCTCTGCAATCTCCTATACAATCTGTATATCCTCCACTCTCTGCAATCTCCTATACAATCTCTATATCCTCCACTCTCTGCAATCTCCTATACAATCTCTGCATCCCCCTTCTCTGCAATCTCCTATGCAATCTCTATATCCCTCCTCTCTGCAATCTGCTATACAATCTATATCCTCCACTCTCTGCAATCTCCTATACAATCTCTATATCCCACCTCTCTGCAATCTGCTATACAATCTCTATATCCTCCACTCTCTGCAATCTCCTATACAATCTCTTCATCCTCCACTCTCTGCAATCTCCTATACAATCTCTATATCCTCCACTCTCTGCAATCTCGTATACAATCTCTGCATCCTCCAGTCTCTGCAATCTCCTATACAATCTCTATATCCCTCCACTCTCTGCAATCTCCTATACAATCTCTATATCCTCTACTTTCTGCAATCTCCTATACAATCTCTATATCCCTTCTGTCTGCAATCTCCAACACAACCTCTATATCCCCCAGTCTCTGCAATCTCCTATACAATCTCTATATCCTCCACTCTCTGCAATCTCCTATACAATCTCTATATCCCTCCACTCTCTGCAATCACCTATACAATCTCTATATCCCTCCTCTCTGCCATCTCCTACACAATCTCTATATCCTCCACTCTCTGCAATCTCATATACAATCTCTATATCCTCCACTCTCTGCAATCTCCTATACAATCTCTGCATCTCTCCTCTCTGCAATCTCCTATACAATCTCTATATCCCTCTTCTCTGCAATCTGCTATACAATCTCTATATCCCTCCTCTCTGCAATCTCCTGTACAATCTCTACATCTCTCCTCTCCGCAATCTCCTATACAATCTCTGCATCCCCCCCTCTGCAATCTCCTATACAATCTCTATATCGCTACTCTCTCTGCAATCTGCTATACAATCTCTATATCCCTCCTCTTTGCAATCTCCTATACAATCTCTATATCCTTCCTCTCAGCAATCACCTATACAATCTCTATATCCTCCAATCTCTGCAATCTCCTAGAGAATCTCTACATCCTCCACTCTCTGCAATCTCCTATACAATATCTATATCCTCCACTCTCTGCAATCTCGTATACAATCTCTGCATCCTCTACTCTCTGCAATCTCCTATACAATCTCTATATCCCTCCACTCTCTGCAATCTCCTACACAATCTCTATATCCTCCACTCTCTCCAATCTCCTATACAATCTCCTATACAATCTCTATATCCCTCCTCCCTGCAATCTGCGATACAATCTGTATATCCTCCACTCTCTGCAATCTCCTATACAATCTCTACATACTCCACTCTCTGCAATCTCCTATACATCTCTATATCCTCCACTCTCTGCAATCTCCTATACAATCTCTGCATCCACCACTCTCTGCAATCTCCTATACAATCTCTGTATCCCTCCACTCTCTGCAATCTCCCATACGATCTCTGCATCCTCCACTCTCTGCAATCTCCTATACAATCTCTATATCCCGCCTCTCTGCAATCTCCAACACAATCTCTATATCCTCCACTCTCTGCAATCTCCTATACAATCTCTATATCCCTCCACTCTCTGCAATCTCCTATACAATCTCTATATCCCTCCTCTCTTCCATCTCCTACACAATCTCTCTATCCTCCACTCTCTGCAATCTCCTATACAATCTCTATATCCTCCACTCTCTGCAATCTCCTATACAATCTCTATATCCTCCACTCTCTGCAATCTCCTATACAATCTCTGCATCCCTCCTCTCTGCAATCTCCTACACAATCTCTATATCCTCCACTCTCTGAAATCTCCTATACAATCTCTATATCCCTCCACTCTCTGCAATTTCCTATACAATCTCTATATCCCTCCTCTCTGCCATCTCGTACACAATGTCTATATCCTCCACTCTCTGCAATCTCCTAGACAACCTCCATATCCTCTACTCTCTGCAATCTCCTATACAATCTCTATATCCTCCACTCTCTGCAATCTCCTATACAATCTCTGCATCCCTCCTCTCTGCAATCTCCTATACAATCTGTATATCCTCCACTCTCTGCAATCTCCAATACAAATCTCTATATCCTCCACTCTCTGCAATCTCCTATACAATCTCTGCATCCCCCTTCTCTGCAATCTCCTATGCAATCTCTATATCCCTCCTCTCTGCAATCTGCTATACAATCTATATCCTCCACTCTCTGCAATCTCCTATACAATCTCTATATCCCACCTCTCTGCAATCTGCTATACAATCTCTATATCCTCCACTCTCTGCAATCTCCTATACAATCTCTACATCCTCCACTCTCTGCAATCTCCTATACAATCTCTATATCCTCCACTCTCTGCAATCTCGTATACAATCTCTGCATCCTCCAGTCTCTGCAATCTCCTATAAAATCTCTATATCCCTCCACTCTCTGCAATCTCCTATACAATCTCTATATCCTCTACTTTCTGCAATCTCCTATACAATCTCTATATCCCTTCTCTCTGCAATCTCCAACACAACCTCTATATCCCCCAGTCTCTGCAATCTCCTATACAATCTCTATATCCTCCACTCTCTGCAATCTCCTATACAATGTCTATATCCCTCCACTCTCTGCAATCTCCTATACAATCTCTATATCCCTCCTCTCTGCCATCTCCTACACAATCTCTATATCCTCCACTCTCTGCAATCTCCTATACAATCTCTATATCCTCCACTCTCTGCAATCTCCTATACAATCTCTGCATCTCTCCTCTCTGCAATCTCCTATACAATCTCTATATCCCTCTTCTCTGCAATCTCCTATACAATCTCTATATCCCTCCTCTCTGCAATCTCCTGTACAATCTCTACATCTCTCCTCTCCGCAATCTCCTATACAATCTCTGCATCACACCCTCTGCAATCTCCTATACAATCTCTATATCGCCACTCTCTCTGCAATCTGCTATACAATCTCTATATCCTCCACTTTCTGCAATCTCCTATACAATCGCTGCATCCCTCCTCTCTGCAATCTCCTAGACAATCTCTATATCCCTCCTCTCTGCAATCTCCTATACAATCTCTATATCCTTCCTCTCTGCAATCTCCTATACAATCTCTATATCCTCCACTCTCTGCAATCTCCTATACAATCTCTGCATCCTCCAGTCTCTGCAATCTCCTATACAATCTCTATATCCCTCCACTCTCTGCAATCTCCTATACAATCTCTATATCCTCCACTCTCTGCAATCTCCTATACAATCTCTATATCCCTCCTCTCTGCAATCTCCAACACAACCTCTATATCCCCCAGTCTCTGCAATCTCCTATACAATCTCTATATCCTCCACTCTCTGCAATCTCCTATACAATCTCTATATCCCTCCACTCTCTGCAATCTCCTATACAATCTCTATATCCCTCCTCTCTGCCATCTCCTATACAATCTCTATATCCTCCACTCTCTGCAATCTCCTATACAATCTCTATATCCCACCTCTCTGCAATCTGCTATACAATCTCTATATCCTCCACTCTCTGCAATCTCCTATACAATCTCTACATCCTCCACTCTCTGCAATCTCCTATACAATCTCTATATCCTCCACTCTCTGCAATCTCGTATACAATCTCTGCATCCTCCAGTCTCTGCAATCTCCTATAAAATCTCTATATCCCTCCACTCTCTGCAATCTCCTATACAATCTCTATATCCTCTACTTTCTGCAATCTCCTATACAATCTCTATATCCCTTCTCTCTGCAATCTCCAACACAACCTCTATATCCCCCAGTCTCTGCAATCTCCTATACAATCTCTATATCCTCCACTCTCTGCAATCTCCTATACAATGTCTATATCCCTCCACTCTCTGCAATCTCCTATACAATCTCTATATCCCTCCTCTCTGCCATCTCCTACACAATCTCTATATCCTCCACTCTCTGCAATCTCCTATACAATCTCTATATCCTCCACTCTCTGCAATCTCCTATACAATCTCTGCATCTCTCCTCTCTGCAATCTCCTATACAATCTCTATATCCCTCTTCTCTGCAATCTCCTATAGAATCTCTATATCCCTCCTCTCTGCAATCTCCTGTACAATCTCTACATCTCTCCTCTCCGCAATCTCCTATACAATCTCTGCATCACACCCTCTGCAATCTCCTATACAATCTCTATATCGCCACTCTCTCTGCAATCTGCTATACAATCTCTATATCCTCCACTTTCTGCAATCTCCTATACAATCGCTGCATCCCTCCTCTCTGCAATCTCCTAGACAATCTCTATATCCCTCCTCTCTGCAATCTCCTATACAATCTCTATATCCTTCCTCTCTGCAATCTCCTATACAATCTCTATATCCTCCACTCTCTGCAATCTCCTATACAATCTCTGCATCCTCCAGTCTCTGCAATCTCCTATACAATCTCTATATCCCTCCACTCTCTGCAATCTCCGATACAATCTCTATATCCTCCACTCTCTGCAATCTCCTATACAATCTCTATATCCCTCCTCTCTGCAATCTCCAACACAACCTCTATATCCCCCAGTCTCTGCAATCTCCTATACAATCTCTATATCCTCCACTCTCTGCAATCTCCTATACAATCTCTATATCCCTCCACTCTCTGCAATGTCCTATACAATCTCTATATCCCTCCTCTCTGCCATCTCCTATACAATCTCTATATCCTCCACTCTCTGCAATCTCCTATACAATCTCTATATCCCACCTCTCTGCAATCTGCTATACAATCTCTATATCCTCCACTCTCTGCAATCTCCTATACAATCTCTACATCCTCCACTCTCTGCAATCTCCTATACAATCTCTATATCCTCCACTCTCTGCAATCTCGTATACAATCTCCATCCTCCAGTCTCTGCAATCTCCTATAAAATCTCTATATCCCTCCACTCTCTGCAATCTCCTATACAATCTCTATATCCTCTACTTTCTGCAATCTCCTATACAATCTCTATATCCCTTCTCTCTGCAATGTCCAACACAACCTCTATATCCCCCAGTCTCTGCAATCTCCTATACAATCTCTATATCCTCCACTCTCTGCAATCTCCTATACAATGTCTATATCCCTCCACTCTCTGCAATCTCCTATACAATCTCTATATCCCTCCTCTCTGCCATCTCCTACACAATCTCTATATCCTCCACTCTCTGCAATCTCCTATACAATCTCTATATCCTCCACTCTCTGCAATCTCCTATACAATCTCTGCATCTCTCCTCTCTGCAATCTCCTATACAATCTCTATATCCCTCTTCTCTGCAATCTCCTATACAATCTCTATATCCCTCCTCTCTGCAATCTCCTGTACAATCTCTACATCTCTCCTCTCCGCAATCTCCTATACAATCTCTGCATCACACCCTCTGCAATCTCCTATACAATCTCTATATCGCCACTCTCTCTGCAATCTGCTATACAATCTCTATATCCTCCACTTTCTGCAATCTCCTATACAATCGCTGCATCCCTCCTCTCTGCAATCTCCTAGACAATCTCTATATCCCTCCTCTCTGCAATCTCCTATACAATCTCTATATCCTTCCTCTCTGCAATCTCCTATACAATCTCTATATCCTCCACTCTCTGCAATCTCCTATACAATCTCTGCATCCTCCAGTCTCTGCAATCTCCTATACAATCTCTATATCCCTCCACTCTCTGCAATCTCCTATACAATCTCTATATCCTCCACTCTCTGCAATCTCCTATACAATCTCTATATCCCTCCTCTCTGCAATCTCCAACACAACCTCTATATCCCCCAGTCTCTGCAATCTCCTATACAATCTCTATATCCTCCACTCTCTGCAATCTCCTATACAATCTCTATATCCCTCCACTCTCTGCAATCTCCTATACAATCTCTATATCCCTCCTCTCTGCCATCTCCTACACAATCTCTATATGCTCCACTCTCTGCAATCTCCTATACAATCTCTATATCCTCCACTCTCTGCAATCTCCTATACAATCTCTGCATCCCTCCTCTCTGCAATCTCCTATACAATCTCTATATACCTCTTCTCTGCAATCTCCTATACAATCTCTATATCCCTCCTCTCTGCAATCTCCTGTACAATCTCTACATCTCTCCTCTCCGCAATCTCCTATACAATCTCTGCATCCCCCCCTCTGCAATCTCCTATACAATCTCTATATCGCTACTCTCTCTGCAATCTGCTATACAATCTCTATATTCTCCACTCTCTGCAATCTCCTATACAATCGCTGCATCCCTCCTCTCTGCAATCTCCTATACAATCTCTATATCCCTCCTCTCTGCAATCTCCTATACAATCTCTATATCCTTCCTCTCTGCAATATCCTGTACAATCTCTACATCCGCCCTCTCTGCAATCTCCTATACAATCTCTATATCCCTCCTCTCAGCAATCTCCTATACAATCTCTATATCCTCCACTCTCTGCATTCTCCTATACAATCTCTATATCCCTCCTCTCTGCAATCTGCTATACAATCTCTATATCCTCCAATCTCTGCAATCTCCTAGAGAATCTCTACATCCTCCACTCTCTGCAATCTCCTATACAATATCTATATCCTCCACTCTCTGCAATCTCCTATACAATTTCTGCATCCTCTACTCTCTGCAATCTCCTATACAATCTCTATATCCCTCCACTCTCTGCAATCTCCTACACAATCTCTATATCCTCCACTCTCTGCAATCTCCTATACAATCTCCTATACAATCTCTATATCCCTCCTCTCTGCAATCTGCTATACAATCTGTATATCCTCCACTCTCTGCAATCTCCTATACAATCTCTACATACTCCACTCTCTGCAATCTCCTATACATCTCTATATCCTCCACTCTCTGCAATCTCCTATACAATCTCTGCATCCACCACTCTCTGCAATCTCCTATAGAATCTCTGTATCCCTCCACTCTCTGCAATCTCCCATACAATCTCTGCATCCTCCACTCTCTGCAATCTCCTATACAATCTCTATATCCCGCCTCTCTGCAATCTCCAACACAATCTCTATATCCTCCACTCTCTGCAATCTCCTATACAATCTCTATATCCCTCTTCTCTGCAATCTCCTATACAATCTCTATATCCCTCCTCTCTGCAATCTCCTGTACAATCTCTACATCTCTCCTCTCCGCAATCTCCAATACAATCTCTGCATCACCCCCTCTGCAATCTCCTATACAATCTCTATATCGCCACTCTCTCTGCAATCTGCTATACAATCTCTATATCCTCCACTTTCTGCAATCTCCTATACAATCGCTGCATCCCTCCTCTCTGCAATCTCCTAGACAATCTCTGTATCCCTCCTCTCTGCAATCTCCTATACAATCTCTATATCCTTCCTCTCTGCAATCTCCTATACAATCTCTATATCCTCCACTCTCTGCAATCTCCTATACAATCTCTGCATCCTCCAGTCTCTGCAATCTCCTATACAATCTCTATATCCCTCCACTCTCTGCAATCTCCTATACAATCTATATCCTCCACTCTCTGCA
This sequence comes from Mobula birostris, assembly GCF_030028105.1. Lineage (NCBI taxonomy): Eukaryota > Metazoa > Chordata > Chondrichthyes > Myliobatiformes > Myliobatidae > Mobula > Mobula birostris. Next base: position 56,617 of record NW_027274174.1, read on the forward strand.
ATCTCCTATACAATCTCTATATCCCTCCTCTCTGCAATCTCCAACACAACCTCTATATCCCCCAGTCTCTGCAATCTCCTATACAATCTCTATATCCTCCACTCTCTGCAATCTCCTATACAATCTCTATATCCCTCCACTCTCTGCAATCTCCTATACAATCTCTATATCCCTCCTCTCTGCCATCTCCTACACAATCTCTATATCCTCCACTCTCTGCAATCTCCTATACAATCTCGGCATCCTCCACTCTCTGCAATCTCCTATACAATCTCTATATCCCTCCATTCTCTGCAATCTCCTATACAATCTCTACATCCTCCACTCTCTGCAATCTCCTATACAATCTCTATATCCCGCCTCTCTGCAATCTCCTACACAATCTCTATATCCTCCACTCTCTGCAATCTCCTATACAATCTCTATATCCTCCACTCTCTGCAATCTCCTATACAATCTCTATATCCCTCCACTCTCTGCAATTTCCTATACAATCTCTATATCCCTCCTCTCTGCCATCTCCTACACAATGTCTATATCCTCCACTCTCTGCAATCTCCTAGACAACCTCTATATCCTCTACTCTCTGCAATCTCCTATACAATCTCTATATCCTCCACTCTCTGCAATCTCCTATACAATCTCTGCATCCCTCCTCTCTGCAATCTCCTATACAATCTGTATATCCTCCACTCTCTGCAATCTCCTATACAATCTCTATATCCTCCACTCTCTGCAATCTCCTATACAATCTCTGCATCCCCCTTCTCTGCAATCTCCTATGCAATCTCTATATCCCTCCTCTCTGCAATCTGCTATACAATCTATATCCTCCACTCTCTGCAATCTCCTATACAATCTCCTATACAATCTCTATATCCCACCTCTCTGCAATCTGCTATACAATCTCTATATCCTCCACTCTCCGCAATCTCCTATACAATCTCTACATCCTCCACTCTCTGCAATCTCCTATACAATCTCTATATCCTCCACTCTCTGCAATCTCGTATACAATCTCTGCATCCTCCAGTCTCTGCAATCTCCTATAAAATCTCTATATCCCTCCACTCTCTGCAATCTCCTATACAATCTCTATATCCTCTACTTTCTGCAATCTCCTATACAATCTCTATATCCCTTCTCTCTGCAATCTCAAACACAACCTCTATATCCCCCAGTCTCTGCAATCTCCTATACAATCTCTATATCCCTCCACTCTCTGCAATCTCCTATACAATCTCTATATCCCTCCTCTCTGCCATCTCCTACACAATCTCTATATCCTCCACTCTCTGCAATCTCCTATACAATCTCTATATCCTCCACTCTCTGCAATCTCCTATACAATCTCTGCATCTCTCCTCTCTGCAATCTCCTATACAATCTCTATATCCCTCTTCTCTGCAATCTCCTATACAATCTCTATATCCCTCCTCTCTGCAATCTCCTGTACAATCTCTACATCTCTCCTCTCCGCAATCTCCTATACAATCTCTGCATCACCCCCTCTGCAATCTCCTATACAATCTCTATATCGCCACTCTCTCTGCAATCTGCTATACAATCTCTATATCCTCCACTTTCTGCAATCTCCTATACAATCGCTGCATCCCTCCTCTCTGCAATCTCCTAGACAATCTCTATATCCCTCCTCTCTGCAATCTCCTATACAATCTCTATATCCTTCCTCTCTGCAATCTCCTATACAATTTCTATATCCTCCACTCTCTGCAATCTCCTATACAATCTCTGCATCCTCCAGTCTCTGCAATCTCCTATACAATCTCTATATCCCTCCACTCTCTGCAATCTCCTATACAATCTCTATATCCTCCACTCTCTGCAATCTCCTATACAATCTCTATATCCCTCCTCTCTGCAATCTCCAACACAACCTCTATATCCCCCAGTCTCTGCAATCTCCTATACAATCTCTATATCCTCCACTCTCTGCAATCTCCTATACAATCTCTATATCCCTCCACTCTCTGCAATCTCCTATACAATCTCTATATCCCTCCTCTCTGCAATCTCCTACACAATCTCTATATCCTCCACTCTCTGCAATCTCCTATACAATCTCTATATCCTCCACTCTCTGCAATCTCCTATACAATCTCTGCATCCTCCAGTCTCTGCAATCTCCTATACAATCTCTATATCCCTCCACTCTCTGCAATCTCCTATACAATCTCTATATCCTCCACTCTCTGCAATCTCCTATACAATCTCTATATCCCTCCTCTCTGCAATCTCCAACACAACCTCTATATCCCCCAGTCTCTGCAATCTCCTATACAATCTCTATATCCTCCACTCTCTGCAATCTCCTATACAATCTCTATCTCCCTCCACTCTCTGCAATCTCCTATACAATCTCTATATCCCTCCTCTCTGCCATCTCCTACACAATCTCTATATCCTCCACTCTCTGCAATCTCCTATACAATCTCGGCATCCTCCACTCTCTGCAATCTCCTATACAATCTCTATATCCGTCCATTCTCTGCAATCTCCTATACAATCTCTACATCCTCCACTCTCTGCAATCTCCTATACAATCTCTATATCCCGCCTCTCTGCAATCTCCTACACAATCTCTATATCCTCCACTCTCTGCAATCTCCTATACAATCTCTATATCCTCCACTCTCTGCAATCTCCTATACAATCTCTATATCCCTCCACTCTCTGCAATTTCCTATACAATCTCTATATCCCTCCTCTCTGCCATCTCCTACACAATGTCTATATCCTCCACTCTCTGCAATCTCCTAGACAACCTCTATATCCTCTACTCTCTGCAATCTCCTATACAATCTCTATATCCTCCACTCTCTGCAATCTCCTATACAATCTCTGCATCCCTCCTCTCTGCAATCTCCTATACAATCTGTATATCCTCCACTCTCTGCAATCTCCTATACAATCTCTATATCCTCCACTCTCTGCAATCTCCTATACAATCTCTGCATCCCCCTTCTCTGCAATCTCCTATGCAATCTCTATATCCCTCCTCTCTGCAATCTGCTATACAATCTATATCCTCCACTCTCTGCAATCTCCTATACAATCTCTATATCCCACCTCTCTGCAATCTGCTATACAATCTCTATATCCTCCACTCTCTGCAATCTCCTATACAATCTCTACATCCTCCACTCTCTGCAATCTCCTATACAATCTCTATATCCTCCACTCTCTGCAATCTCGTATACAATCTCTGCATCCTCCAGTCTCTGCAATCTCCTATAAAATCTCTATATCCCTCCACTCTCTGCAATCTCCTATACAATCTCTATATCCTCTACTTTCTGCAATCTCCTATACAATCTCTATATCCCTTCTCTCTGCAATCTCCAACACAACCTCTATATCCCCCAGTCTCTGCAATCTCCTATACAATCTCTATATCCTCCACTCTCTGCAATCTCCTATACAATCTCTATATCCCTCCACTCTCTGCAATCTCCTATACAATCTCTATATCCCTCCTCTCTGCCATCTCCTACACAATCTCTATATCCTCCACTCTCTGCAATCTCCTATACAATCTCTATATCCTCCACTCTCTGCAATCTCCTATACAATCTCTGCATCTCTCCTCTCTGCAATCTCCTATACAATCTCTATATCCCTCTTATCTGCAATCTCCTATACAATCTCTATATCCCTCCTCTCTGCAATCTCCTGTACAATCTCTACATCTCTCCTCTCCGCAATCTCCTATACAATCTCTGCATCACCCCCTCTGCAATCTCCTATACAATCTCTATATCGCCACTCTCTCTGCAATCTGCTATACAATCTCTATATCCTCCACTTTCTGCAATCTCCTATACAATCGCTGCATCCCTCCTCTCTGCAATCTCCTAGACAATCTCTATATCCCTCCTCTCTGCAATCTCCTATACAATCTCTATATCCTTCCTCTCTGCAATCTCCTATACAATCTCTATATCCTCCACTCTCTGCAATCTCCTATACAATCTCTGCATCCTCCAGTCTCTGCAATCTCCTATACAATCTCTATATCCCTCCACTCTCTGCAATCTCCTATACAATCTCTATATCCTCCACTCTCTGCAATCTCCTATACAATCTCTATATCCCTCCTCTCTGCAATCTCCAACACAACCTCTATATCCCCCAGTCTCTGCAATCTCCTATACAATCTCTATATCCTCCACTCTCTACAATCTCCTATACAATCTCTATATCCCTCCACTCTCTGCAATCTCCTATACAATCTCTATATCCCTCCTCTCTGCCATCTCCTACACAATCTCTATATCCTCCACTCTCTGCAATCTCCTATACAATCTCTATATCCTCCACTCTCTGCAATCTCCTATACAATCTCTGCATCCCTCCTCTCTGCAATCTCCTGTACAATCTCTATATACCTCTTCTCTGCAATCTCCTATACAATCTCTATATCCCTCCTCTCTGCAATCTCCTGTACAATCTCTACATCTCTCCTCTCCGCAATCTCCTATACAATCTCTGCATCCCCCCCTCTGCAATCTCCTATACAATCTCTATATCGCTACTCTCTCTGCAATCTGCTATACAATCTCTCTTCTCCACTCTCTGCAATCTCCTATACAATCGCTGCATCCCTCCTCTCTGCAATCTCCTATACAATCTCTATATCCCTCCTCTCTGCAATCTCCTATACAATCTCTATATCCTTCCTCTCTGCAATATCCTGTACAATCTCTACATCCCCCCTGTCTGCAATCTCCTATACAATCTCTATATCCCTCCTCTCAGCAATCTCCTATACAATCTCTATATCCTCCACTCTCTGCATTCTCCTATACAATCTCTATATCCCTCCTCTCTGCAATCTGCTATACAATCTCTATATCCTCCAATCTCTGCAATCTCCTAGAGAATCTCTACATCCTCCACTCTCTGCAATCTCCTATACAATATCTATATCCTCCACTCTCTGCAATCTCCTATACAATTTCTGCATCCTCTACTCTCTGCAATCTCCTATACAATCTCTATATCCCTCCACTCTCTGCAATCTCCTACACAATCTCTATATCCTCCACTCTCTGCAATCTCCTATACAATCTCCTATACAATCTCTATATCCCTCCTCTCTGCAATCTGCTATACAATCTGTATATCCTCCACTCTCTGCAATCTCCTATTCAATCTCTACATACTCCACTCTCTGCAATCTCCTATACATCTCTATATCCTCCACTCTCTGCAATCTCCTATACAATCTCTGCATCCACCACTCTCTGCAATCTCCTATACAATCTCTGTATCCCTCCACTCTCTGCAATCTCCCATACAATCTCTGCATCCACCACTCTCTGCAATCTCCTATACAATCTCTATATCCCGCCTCTCTGCAATCTCCAACACAATCTCTATATCCTCCACTCTCTGCAATCTCCTATACAATCTCTATATCCTCCACTCTCTGCAATCTCCTATACAATCTCTGCATCTCTCCTCTCTGCAATCTCCTATACAATCTCTATATCCCTCTTCTCTGCAATCTCCTATACAATCTCTATATCCCTCCTCTCTGCAATCTCCTGTACAATCTCTACATCTCTCCTCTCCGCAATCTCCTATACAATCTCTGCATCACCCCCTCTGCAATCTCCTATACAATCTCTATATCGCCACTCTCTCTGCAATCTGCTATACAATCTCTATATCCTCCACTTTCTGCAATCTCCTATACAATCGCTGCATCCCTCCTCTCTGCAATCTCCTAGACAATCTCTATATCCCTCCTCTCTGCAATCTCCTATACAATCTCTATATCCTTCCTCTCTGCAATCTCCTATACAATCTCTATATCCTCCACTCTCTGCAATCTCCTATACAATCTCTGCATCCTCCAGTCTCTGCAATCTCCTATACAATCTCTATATCCCTCCACTCTCTGCAATCTCCTATACAATCTCTATATCCTCCACTCTCTGCAATCTCCTATACAATCTCTATATCCCTCCTCTCTGCAATCTCCAACACAACCTCTATATCCCCCAGTCTCTGCAATCTCCTATACAATCTCTATATCCTCCACTCTCTGCAATCTCCTATACAATCTCTATATCCCTCCACTCTCTGCAATCTCCTATACAATCTCTATATCCCTCCTCTCTGCCATCTCCTACACAATCTCTATATCCTCCACTCTCTGCAATCTCCTATACAATCTCTATATCCTCCACTCTCTGCAATCTCCTATACAATCTCTGCATCCCTCCTCTCTGCAATCTCCTATACAATCTCTATATACCTCTTCTCTGCAATCTCCTATACAATCTCTATATCCCTCCTCTCTGCAATCTCCTGTACAATCTCTACATTTCTCCTCTCCGCAATCTCCTATACAATCTCTGCATCCCCCCCTCTGCAATCTCCTATACAATCTCTATATCGCTACTCTCTCTGCAATCTGCTATACAATCTCTATATTCTCCACTCTCTGCAATCTCCTATACAATCGCTGCATCCCTCCTCTCTGCAATCTCCTATACAATCTCTATATCCCTCCTCTCTGCAATCTCCTATACAATCTCTATATCCTTCCTCTCTGCAATATCCTGTACAATCTCTACATCCCCCCTCTCTGCAATCTCCTATACAATCTCTATATCCCTCCTCTCAGCAATCTCCTATACAATCTCTATATCCTCCACTCCCTGCATTCTCCTATACAATCTCTATATCCCTCCTCTCTGCAATCTGCTATACAATCTCTATATCCTCCAATCTCTGCAATCTCCTAGAGAATCTCTACATCCTCCACTCTCTGCAATCTCCTATACAATATCTATATCCTCCACTCTCTGCAATCTCCTATACAATTTCTGCATCCTCTACTCTCTGCAATCTCCTATACAATCTCTATATCCCTCCACTCTCTGCAATCTCCTACACAATCTCTATATCCTCCACTCTCTGCAATCTCCTATACAATCTCCTATACAATCTCTATATCCCTCCTCTCTGCAATCTGCTATACAATCTGTATATCCTCCACTCTCTGCAATCTCCTATACAATCTCTACATACTCCACTCTCTGCAATCTCCTATACATCTCTATATCCTCCACTCTCAGCAATCTCCTATACAATCTCTGCATCCACCACTCTCTGCAATCTCCTATACAATCTCTGTATCCCTCCACTCTCTGCAATCTCCCATACAATCTCTGCATCCTCCACTCTCTGCAATCTCCTATACAATCTCTATATCCCGCCTCTCTGCAATCTCCAACACAATCTCTATATCCTCCACTCTCTGCAATCTCCTATACAATCTCTATATCCCTCCACTCTCTGCAATCTCCGATACAATCTCTATATCCGTCCTCTCTGCCATCTCCTACACAATCTCTATATCCTCCACTCTCTGCAATCTCCTATACAATCTCTATATCCTCCACTCTCTGCAATCTCCTATACAATCTCTATATCCTCCACTCTCTGCAATCTCCTATACAATCTCTGCATCCCTCCTCTCTGCAATCTCCTATACAATCTCTATATCCCTCCTCTCTGCAATCTCCTATATAATCTCTACATCCCCCTCTCTGCAATCTCCTATACAATCTCTATATCCCTCCTCTCTTCAGTCTCCTATACAATCTCTATATCCTCCACTCTCTGCAATCTCCTATACAATCTCTACATCCTCCACTCTCTGCAATCTCCTATACAATCTCTATATCCTCCACTCTCTGCAATCTCGTATACAATCTCTGCATCCTCCAGTCTCTGCAATCTCCTATAAAATCTCTATATCCCTCCACTCTCTGCAATCTCCTATACAATCTCTATATCCTCTACTTTCTGCAATCTCCTATACAATCTCTATATCCCTTCTCTCTGCAATCTCCAACACAACCTCTATATCCCCCAGTCTCTGCAATCTCCTATACAATCTCTATATCCTCCACTCTCTGCAATCTCCTATACAATCTCTATATCCCTCCACTCTCTGCAATCTCCTATACAATCTCTATATCCCTCCTCTCTGCCATCTCCTACACAATCTCTATATCCTCCACTCTCTGCAATCTCCTATACAATCTCTATATCCTCCACTCTCTGCAATCTCCTATACAATCTCTGCATCTCTCCTCTCTGCAATCTCCTATACAATCTCTATATCCCTCTTCTCTGCAATCTCCTATACAATCTCTATATCCCTCCTCTCTGCAATCTCCTGTACAATCTCTACATCTCTCATCTCCGCAATCTCCTATACAATCTCTGCATCACCCCCTCTGCAATCTCCTATACAATCTCTATATCGCCACTCTCTCTGCAATCTGCTATACAATCTCTATATCCTCCACTTTCTGCAATCTCCTATACAATCGCTGCATCCCTCCTCTCTGCAATCTCCTAGACAATCTCTATATCCCTCCTCTCTGCAATCTCCTATACAATCTCTATATCCTTCCTCTCTGCAATCTCCTATACAATCTCTATATCCTCCACTCTCTGCAATCTCCTATACAATCTCTGCATCCTCCAGTCTCTGCAATCTCCTATACAATCTCTATATCCCTCCACTCTCTGCAATCTCCTATACAATCTCTATATCCTCCACTCTCTGCAATCTCCTATACAATCTCTATATCCCTCCTCTCTGCAATCTCCAACACAACCTCTATATCCCCCAGTCTCTGCAATCTCCTATACAATCTCTATATCCTCCACTCTCTGCAATCTCCTATACAATCTCTATATCCCTCCACTCTCTGCAATCTCCTATACAATCTCTATATCCCTCCTCTCTGCCATCTCCTACACAATCTCTATATCCTCCACTCTCTGCAATCTCCTATACAATCTCTATATCCTCCACTCTCTGCAATCTCCTATACAATCTCTGCATCCCTCCTCTCTGCAATCTCCTGTACAATCTCTATATACCTCTTCTCTGCAATCTCCTATACAATCTCTATATCCCTCCTCTCTGCAATCTCCTGTACAATCTCTACATCTCTCCTCTCCGCAATCTCCTATACAATCTCTGCATCCCCCCCTCTGCAATCTCCTATACAATCTCTATATCGCTACTCTCTCTGCAATCTGCTATACAATCTCTATATTCTCCACTCTCTGCAATCTCCTATACAATCGCTGCATCCCTCCTCTCTGCAATCTCCTATACAATCTCTATATCCCTCCTCTCTGCAATCTCCTATACAATCTCTATATCCTTCCTCTCTGCAATATCCTGTACAATCTCTACATCCCCCCTCTCTGCAATCTCCTATACAATCTCTATATCCCTCCTCTCAGCAATCTCCTATACAATCTCTATATCCTCCACTCCCTGCATTCTCCTATACAATCCCTATATCCCTCCTCTCTGCAATCTGCTATACAATCTCTATATCCTCCAATCTCTGCAATCTCCTAGAGAATCTCTACATCCTCCACTCTCTGCAATCTCCTATACAATATCTATATCCTCCACTCTCTGCAATCTCCTATACAATTTCTGCATCCTCTACTCTCTGCAATCTCCTATACAATCTCTATATCCCTCCACTCTCTGCAATCTCCTACACAATCTCTATATCCTCCACTCTCTGCAATCTCCTATACAATCTCCTATACAATCTCTATATCCCTCCTCTCTGCAATCTGCTATACAATCTGTATATCCTCCACTCTCTGCAATCTCCTATACAATCTCTACATACTCCACTCTCTGCAATCTCCTATACATCTCTATATCCTCCACTCTCTGCAATCTCCTATACAATCTCTGCATCCACCACTCTCTGCAATCTCCTATACAATCTCTGTATCCCTCCACTCTCTGCAATCTCCCATACAATCTCTGCATCCTCCACTCTCTGCAATCTCCTATACAATCTCTATATCCCGCCTCTCTGCAATCTCCAACACAATCTCTATATCCTCCACTCTCTGCAATCTCCTATACAATCTCTATATCCCTCCACTCTCTGCAATCTCCGATACAATCTCTATATCCGTCCTCTCTGCCATCTCCTACACAATCTCTATATCCTCCACTCTCTGCAATCTCCTATACAATCTCTATATCCTCCACTCTCTGCAATCTCCTATACAATCTCTATATCCTCCACTCTCTGCAATCTCCTATACAATCTCTGCATCCCTCCTCTCTGCAATCTCCTATACAATCTCTATATCCCTCCTCTCTGCAATCTCCTATATAATCTCTACATCCCCCTCTCTGCAATCTCCTATACAATCTCTATATCCCTCCTCTCTTCAGTCTCCTATACAATCTCTATATCCTCCACTCTCTGCAATCTCCTATACAATCTCTGCATCCTCCACTCTCTGCAATCTCCTATACAATCTCTATATCCCTCCATTCTCTGCAATCTCCTATACAATCTCTACATCCTCCACTCTCTGCAATCTCCTGTACAATCTCTATATCCCGCCTGTCTGCAATCTCCTACACAATCTCTATATCCTCCACTCTCTGCAATCTCCTATACAATCTCTATATCCTCCACTCTCTGCAATCTCCTATACAATCTCTATATCCCTCCACTCTCTGCAATTTTCTATACAATCTCTATATCCCTCCTCTCTGCCATCTCCTACACAATGTCTATATCCTCCACTCTCTGCAATCTCCTAGACAACCTCTATATCCTCTACTCTCTGCAATCTCCTATACAATCTCTATATCCTCCACTCTCTGCAATCTCCTATACAATCTCTGCATCCCTCCTCTCTGCAATCTCCTATACAATCTGTATATCCTCCACTCTCTGCAATCTCCTATACAATCTCTGTATCCTCCACTCTCTGCAATCTCCTATACAATCTCTGCATCCCCCTTCTCTGCAATCTCCTATGCAATCTCTATATCCCTCCTCTCTGCAATCTGCTATAAAATCTATATCCTCCACTCTCTGCAATCTCCTATACAATCTCTATATCCCACCTCTATGCAATCTGCTATACAATCTCTATATCCTCCACTCTCTGCAATCTCCTATACAATCTCTACATCCTCCACTCTCTGCAATCTCCAATACAATGTCTATATCCTCCACTCTCTGCAATCTCGTATACAATCTCTGCATCCTCCAGTCTCTGCAATCTCCTATACAATCTCTATATCCCTCCACTCTCTGCAATCTCCTATACAATCTCTATATCCTCCACTCTCTGCAATCTCCTATACAATCTCTATATCCCTCCACTCTCTGCAATCTCCTATACAATCTCTATATCCCTCCTCTCTGCCATCTCCTACACAATCTCTATATCCTCCACTCTCTGCAATCTCATATACAATCTCTATATCCTCCACTCTCTGCAATCTCCTATACAATCTCTGCATCTCTCCTCTCTGCAATCTCCTATACAATCTGTATATCCCTCTTCTCTGCAATCTCCTATACAATCTCTATATCCCTCCTCTCTGCAATCTCCTGTACAATCTCTACATCTCTCCTCTCCGCAATCTCCTATACAATCTCTGCATCCCCCCCTCTGCAATCTCCTATACAATTTCTATATCGCTACTCTCTCTGCAATCTGCTATACAATCTCTATATCCCTCCTCTCTGCAATCTCCTATACAATCTCTATATCCTTCCTCTCAGCAATCACCTATACAATCTCTATATCCTCCACTCTCTGCATTCTCCTATACAATCTCTATATCCCTCCTCTCTGCAATCTGGTATACAATCTCTATATCCTCCAATCTCTGCAATCTCCTAGAGAATCTCTACATCCTCCACTCTCTGCAATCTCCTATACAATATCTATATCCTCCACTCTCTGCAATCTCCTATACAATCTCTGCATCCTCTACTCTCTGCAATCTCCTATACAATCTCTATATCCCTCCACTCTCTGCAATCTCCTACACAATCTCTATATCCCCCACTCTCTGCAATCTCCTATACAATCTCCTATACAATCTCTATATCCCTCCCTTCTGCAATCTGCTATACAATCTGTATATCCTCCACTCTCTGCAATCTCCTATACAATCTCTACATACTCCACTCTCTGCAATCTCCTATACATCTCTATATCCTCCACTCTCTGCAATCTCCTATACAATCTCTGCATCCACCACTCTCTGCAATCTCCTATACAATCTCTGTATCCCTCCACTCTCTGCAATCTCCCATACAATCTCTGCATCCTCCACTCTCTGCAATCTCCTATACAATCTCTATATCCCGCCTCTCTGCAATCTCCAACACAATCTCTATATCCTCCACTCTCTGCAATCTCCTATACAATCTCTATATCCCTCCACTCTCTGCAATCTCCTATACAATCTCTATATCCCTCCTCTCTGCCATCTCCTACACAATCTCTATATCCTCCACTCTCTGCAATCTCCTATACAATCTCTATATCCTCCACTCTCTGCAATCTCCTATACAATCTCTATATCCTCCACTCTCTGCAATCTCCTATACAATCTCTATATCCTCCACTCTCTGCAATCTCCTATACAATCTCTGCATCCCTCCTCTCTGCAATCTCCTATACAATCTGTATATCCTCCACTCTCTGCAATCTCCTATACAATCTCTATATCCTCCACTCTCTGCAATCTCCTATACAATCTCTGCATCCCCCTTCTCTGCAATCTCCTATGCAATCTCTATATCCCTCCTCTCTGCAATCTGCTATACAATCTATATCCTCCACTCTCTGCAATCTCCTATACAATCTCCTATACAATCTCTATATCCCACCTCTCTGCAATCTGCTATACAATTTCTATATCCTCCACTCTCTGCAATCTCCTATACAATCTCTACATCCTCCACTCTCTGCAATCTCCTATACAATCTCTATATCCTCCACTCTCTGCAATCTCTTATACAATCTCTGCATCCTCCAGTCTCTGCAATCTCCTATACAATCTCTATATCCCTCCACTCTCTGCAATCTCTTATACAATCTCTATATCCTCTACTTTCTGCAATCTCCTATACAATCTCTATATCCCTTCTCTCTGCAATCTCCAACACAACCTCTATATCCCCCAGTCTCTGCAATCTCCTATACAATCTCTATATCCTCCACTCTCTGCAATCTCCTATACAATCTCTATATCCCTCCACTCTCTGCAATCTCCTATACAATCTCTATATCCCTCCTCTCTGCCATCTCCTACACAATCTCTATATCCTCCACTCTCTGCAATCTCCTATACAATCTCTATATCCTCCACTCTCTGCAATCTCCTATACAATCTCTGCATCTCTCCTCTCTGCAATCTCCTATACAATCTCTATATCCCTCTTCTCTGCAATCTCCTATACAATCTCTATATCCCTCCTCTCTAATCTCCTGTACAATCTCTACATCTCTCCTCTCCGCAATCTCCTATACAATCTCTGCATCCCCCCCTCTGCAATCTCCTATACAATCTCTATATCGCTACTCTCTCTGCAATCTGCTATACAATCTCTATATCCCTCCTCTCTGCAATCTCCTATACAATCTCTATATCCTTCCTCTCAGCAATCTCCTATACAATCTCTATATCCTCCACTCTCTGCATTCTCCTATACAATCTCTATATCCCTCCTCTCTGCAATCTGCTATACAATCTCTATATCCTCCAATCTCTGCAATCTCCTAGAGAATCTCTACATCCTCCACTCTCTGCAATCTCCTATACAATATCTATATCCTCCACTCTCTGCAATCTCCTATACAATCTCTACATCCTCTACTCTCTGCAATCTCCTATACAATCTCTATATCCCTCCACTCTCTGCAATCTCCTACACAATCTCTATATCCTCCACTCTCTGCAATCTCCTATACAATCTCCTATACAATCTCTATATCCCTCCTCTCTGCAATCTGCTATACAATCTGTATATCCTCCACTCTCTGCAATCTCCTATACAATCTCTACATACTCCACTCTCTGCAATCTCCTATACATCTCTATATCCTCCACTCTCTGCAATCTCCTATACAATCTCGGCATCCACCACTCTCTGCAATCTCCTATACAATCTCTGTATCCCTCCACTCTCTGCAATCTCCCATAGAATCTCTGCATCCTCCACTGTCTGCAATCTCCTATAGAATCTCTATATCCCGCCTCTCTGCAATCTCCAACACAATCTCTATATCCTCCACTCTCTGCAATCTCCTATACAATCTCTATACCCCTCCACTCTCTGCAATCTCCTATACAATCTCTATATCCCTCCTCTCTGCCATCTCCTACACAATCTCTATATCCTCCACTCTCTGCAATCTCCTATACAATCTCTATATCCTCCACTCTCTGCAATCTCCTATACAATCTCTATATCCTCCACTCTCTGCAATCTCCTATATAATCTCTGCATCCCTCCTCTCTGCAATCTCCTATACAATCTCTATATCCCTCCTCTCTGCAATCTCCTATATAATCTCTACATCCCCCTCTCTGCAATCTCCTATACAATCTCTATATCCCTCCTCTCTTCAATCTCCTATACAATCTCTATATCCTCCACTCTCTGCAATCTCCTATACAATCTCTGCATCCTCCACTCTCTGCAATCTCCTATACAATCTCTATATCCCTCCATTCTCTGCAATCTCCTATACAATCTCTACATCCTCCACTCTCTGCAATCTCCTATACAATCTCTATATCCCGCCTGTCTGCAATCTCCTACACAATCTCTATATCCTCCACTCTCTGCAATCTCCTATACAATCTCTATATCCTCCACTCTCTGCAATCTCCTATACAATCTCTATATCCCTCCACTCTCTGCAATTTCCTATACAATCTCTATATCCCTCCTCTCTGCCATCTCCTACACAATGTCTATATCCTCCACTCTCTGCAATCTCCTAGACAACCTCTATATCCTCTACTCTCTGCAATCTCCTATACAATCTCTGCATCCCTCCTCTCTGCAATCTCCTATACAATCTGTATATCCTCCACTCTCTGCAATCTCCTATACAATCTCTATATCCTCCACTCTCTGCAATCTCCTATACAATCTCTGCATCCCCCTTCTCTGCAATCTCCTATGCAATCTCTATATCCCTCCTCTCTGCAATCTGCTATACAATCTATATCCTCCACTCTCTGCAATCTCCTATACAATCTCTATATCCCACCTCTCTGCAATCTGCTATACAATCTCTATATCCTCCACTCTCTGCAATCTCCTATACAATCTCTTCATCCTCCACTCTCTGCAATCTCCTATACAATCTCTATATCCTCCACTCTCTGCAATCTCGTATACAATCTCTGCATCCTCCAGTCTCTGCAATCTCCTATACAATCTCTATATCCCTCCACTCTCTGCAATCTCCTATACAATCTCTATATCCTCTACTTTCTGCAATCTCCTATACAATCTCTATATCCCTTCTGTCTGCAATCTCCAACACAACCTCTATATCCCCCAGTCTCTGCAATCTCCTATACAATCTCTATATCCTCCACTCTCTGCAATCTCCTATACAATCTCTATATCCCTCCACTCTCTGCAATCACCTATACAATCTCTATATCCCTCCTCTCTGCCATCTCCTACACAATCTCTATATCCTCCACTCTCTGCAATCTCATATACAATCTCTATATCCTCCACTCTCTGCAATCTCCTATACAATCTCTGCATCTCTCCTCTCTGCAATCTCCTATACAATCTCTATATCCCTCTTCTCTGCAATCTCCTATACAATCTCTATATCCCTCCTCTCTGCAATCTCCTGTACAATCTCTACATCTCTCCTCTCCGCAATCTCCTATACAATCTCTGCATCCCCCCCTCTGCAATCTCCTATACAATCTCTATATCGCTACTCTCTCTGCAATCTGCTATACAATCTCTATATCCCTCCTCTTTGCAATCTCCTATACAATCTCTATATCCTTCCTCTCAGCAATCACCTATACAATCTCTATATCCTCCAATCTCTGCAATCTCCTAGAGAATCTCTACATCCTCCACTCTCTGCAATCTCCTATACAATATCTATATCCTCCACTCTCTGCAATCTCCTATACAATCTCTGCATCCTCTACTCTCTGCAATCTCCTATACAATCTCTATATCCCTCCACTCTCTGCAATCTCCTACACAATCTCTATATCCTCCACTCTCTCCAATCTCCTATACAATCTCTATATCCCTCCTCCCTGCAATCTGCGATACAATCTGTATATCCTCCACTCTCTGCAATCTCCTATACAATCTCTACATACTCCACTCTCTGCAATCTCCTATACATCTCTATATCCTCCACTCTCTGCAATCTCCTATACAATCTCTGCATCCACCACTCTCTGCAATCTCCTATACAATCTCTGTATCCCTCCACTCTCTGCAATCTCCCATACAATCTCTGCATCCTCCACTCTCTGCAATCTCCTATACAATCTCTATATCCCGCCTCTCTGCAATCTCCAACACAATCTCTATATCCTCCACTCTCTGCAATCTCCTATACAATCTCTATATCCCTCCACTCTCTGCAATCTCCTATACAATCTCTATATCCCTCCTCTCTTCCATCTCCTACACAATCTCTATATCCTCCACTCTCTGCAATCTCCTATACAATCTCTATATCCTCCACTCTCTGCAATCTCCTATACAATCTCTATATCCTCCACTCTCTGCAATCTCCTATACAATCTCTGCATCCCTCCTCTCTGCAATCTCCTACACAATCTCTATATCCTCCACTCTCTGCAATCTCTTATACAATCTCTGCATCCTCCAGTCTCTGCAATCTCCTATACAATCTCTATATCTCTCCACTCTCTGCAATCTCCTATACAATCTCTACATCCTCTACTTTCTGCAATCTCCTATACAATCTCTATATCCCTTCTCTCTGCAATCTCCAACACAACCTCTATATGCCCCAGTCTCTGCAATCTCCTATACAATCTCTATATCCTCCACTCTCTGCAATCTCCTATACAATCTCTATATCCCTCCACTCTCTGCAATCTCCTATACAATCTCTATATCCCTCCTCTCTGCCATCTCCTACACAATCTCTATATCCTCCACTCTCTGCAATCTCCTATACAATCTCTATATCCTCCACTCTCTGCAATCTCCTATACAATCTCTGCATCTCTCGTCTCTGCAATCTCCTATACAATCTCTATATCCCTCTTCTCTGCAATCTCCTATACAATCTCTATATCCCTCCTCTCTGCAATCTCCTGTACAATCTCTACATCTCTCCTCTCCGCAATCTCCTATACAATCTCTGCATCCCCCCCTCTGCAATCTCCTATACAATCTCTATATCGCTACTCTCTCTGCAATCTGCTATACAATCTCTATATCCCTCCTCTCTGCAATCTCCTATACAATCTCTATATCCTTCCTCTCAGTAATCTCCTATACAATCTCTATATCCTCCACTCTCTGCATTCTCCTATACAATCTCTATATCCCTCCTCTCTGCAATCTGCTATACAATCTCTATATCCTCCAATCTCTGCAATCTCCTAGAGAATCTCTACATCCTCCACTCTCTGCAATCTCCTATACAATATCTATATCCTCCACTCTCTGCAATCTCCTATACAATCTCTACATCCTCTACTCTCTGCAATCTCCTATACAATCTCTATATCCCTCCACTCTCTGCAATCTCCTACACAATCTCTATATCCTCCACTCTCTGCAATCTCCTATACAATCTCCTATACAATCTCTATATCCCTCCTCTCTGCAATCTGCTATACAATCTGTATATCCTCCACTCTCTGCAATCTCCTATACAATCTCTACATACTCCACTCTCTGCAATCTCCTATACATCTCTATATCCTCCACTCTCTGCAATCTCCTATACAATCTCGGCATCCACCACTCTCTGCAATCTCCTATACAATCTCTGTATCCCTCCACTCTCTGCAATCTCCCATAGAATCTCTGCATCCTCCACTGTCTGCAATCTCCTATAGAATCTCTATATCCCGCCTCTCTGCAATCTCCAACACAATCTCTATATCCTCCACTCTCTGCAATCTCCTATACAATCTCTATACCCCTCCACTCTCTGCAATCTCCTATACAATCTCTATATCCCTCCTCTCTGCCATCTCCTACACAATCTCTATATCCTCCACTCTCTGCAATCTCCTATACAATCTCTATATCCTCCACTCTCTGCAATCTCCTATACAATCTCTATATCCTCCACTCTCTGCAATCTCCTATATAATCTCTGCATCCCTCCTCTCTGCAATCTCCTATACAATCTCTATATCCCTCCTCTCTGCAATCTCCTATATAATCTCTACATCCCCCTCTCTGCAATCTCCTATACAATCTCTATATCCCTCCTCTCTTCAATCTCCTATACAATCTCTATATCCTCCACTCTCTGCAATCTCCTATACAATCTCTGCATCCTCCACTCTCTGCAATCTCCTATACAATCTCTATATCCCTCCATTCTCTGCAATCTCCTATACAATCTCTACATCCTCCACTCTCTGCAATCTCCTATACAATCTCTATATCCCGCCTGTCTGCAATCTCCTACACAATCTCTATATCCTCCACTCTCTGCAATCTCCTATACAATCTCTATATCCTCCACTCTCTGCAATCTCCTATACAATCTCTATATCCCTCCACTCTCTGCAATTTCCTATACAATCTCTATATCCCTCCTCTCTGCCATCTCCTACACAATGTCTATATCCTCCACTCTCTGCAATCTCCTAGACAACCTCTATATCCTCTACTCTCTGCAATCTCCTATACAATCTCTGCATCCCTCCTCTCTGCAATCTCCTATACAATCTGTATATCCTCCACTCTCTGCAATCTCCTATACAATCTCTATATCCTCCACTCTCTGCAATCTCCTATACAATCTCTGCATCCCCCTTCTCTGCAATCTCCTATGCAATCTCTATATCCCTCCTCTCTGCAATCTGCTATACAATCTATATCCTCCACTCTCTGCAATCTCCTATACAATCTCTATATCCCACCTCTCTGCAATCTGCTATACAATCTCTATATCCTCCACTCTCTGCAATCTCCTATACAATCTCTTCATCCTCCACTCTCTGCAATCTCCTATACAATCTCTATATCCTCCACTCTCTGCAATCTCGTATACAATCTCTGCATCCTCCAGTCTCTGCAATCTCCTATACAATCTCTATATCCCTCCACTCTCTGCAATCTCCTATACAATCTCTATATCCTCTACTTTCTGCAATCTCCTATACAATCTCTATATCCCTTCTGTCTGCAATCTCCAACACAACCTCTATATCCCCCAGTCTCTGCAATCTCCTATACAATCTCTATATCCTCCACTCTCTGCAATCTCCTATACAATCTCTATATCCCTCCACTCTCTGCAATCACCTATACAATCTCTATATCCCTCCTCTCTGCCATCTCCTACACAATCTCTATATCCTCCACTCTCTGCAATCTCATATACAATCTCTATATCCTCCACTCTCTGCAATCTCCTATACAATCTCTGCATCTCTCCTCTCTGCAATCTCCTATACAATCTCTATATCCCTCTTCTCTGCAATCTCCTATACAATCTCTATATCCCTCCTCTCTGCAATCTCCTGTACAATCTCTACATCTCTCCTCTCCGCAATCTCCTATACAATCTCTGCATCCCCCCCTCTGCAATCTCCTATACAATCTCTATATCGCTACTCTCTCTGCAATCTGCTATACAATCTCTATATCCCTCCTCTTTGCAATCTCCTATACAATCTCTATATCCTTCCTCTCAGCAATCACCTATACAATCTCTATATCCTCCAATCTCTGCAATCTCCTAGAGAATCTCTACATCCTCCACTCTCTGCAATCTCCTATACAATATCTATATCCTCCACTCTCTGCAATCTCCTATACAATCTCTGCATCCTCTACTCTCTGCAATCTCCTATACAATCTCTATATCCCTCCACTCTCTGCAATCTCCTACACAATCTCTATATCCTCCACTCTCTCCAATCTCCTATACAATCTCTATATCCCTCCTCCCTGCAATCTGCGATACAATCTGTATATCCTCCACTCTCTGCAATCTCCTATACAATCTCTACATACTCCACTCTCTGCAATCTCCTATACATCTCTATATCCTCCACTCTCTGCAATCTCCTATACAATCTCTGCATCCACCACTCTCTGCAATCTCCTATACAATCTCTGTATCCCTCCACTCTCTGCAATCTCCCATACAATCTCTGCATCCTCCACTCTCTGCAATCTCCTATACAATCTCTATATCCCGCCTCTCTGCAATCTCCAACACAATCTCTATATCCTCCACTCTCTGCAATCTCCTATACAATCTCTATATCCCTCCACTCTCTGCAATCTCCTATACAATCTCTATATCCCTCCTCTCTTCCATCTCCTACACAATCTCTATATCCTCCACTCTCTGCAATCTCCTATACAATCTCTATATCCTCCACTCTCTGCAATCTCCTATACAATCTCTATATCCTCCACTCTCTGCAATCTCCTATACAATCTCTGCATCCCTCCTCTCTGCAATCTCCTACACAATCTCTATATCCTCCACTCTCTGAAATCTCCTATACAATCTCTATATCCCTCCACTCTCTGCAATTTCCTATACAATCTCTATATCCCTCCTCTCTGCCATCTCGTACACAATGTCTATATCCTCCACTCTCTGCAATCTCCTAGACAACCTCCATATCCTCTACTCTCTGCAATCTCCTATACAATCTCTATATCCTCCACTCTCTGCAATCTCCTATACAATCTCTGCATCCCTCCTCTCTGCAATCTCCTATACAATCTGTATATCCTCCACTCTCTGCAATCTCCTATACAATCTCTATATCCTCCACTCTCTGCAATCTCCTATACAATCTCTGCATCCCCCTTCTCTGCAATCTCCTATACAATCTCTGCATCCCTCCTCTCTGCAATCTCCTATACAATCTGTATATCCTCCACTCTCTGCAATCTCCTATACAATCTCTATATCCCACCTCTCTGCAATCTCCTATACATCTCTATATCCTCCACTCTCTGCAATCTCCTAGACAACCTCTATATCCTCTACTCTCTGCAATCTCCTATACAATCTCTGCATCCCTGCTCTCTGCAATCTCCTATACAATCTGTATATCCTCCACTCTCTGCAATCTCCTATACAATCTCTATATCCTCCACTCTCTGCAATCTCCTATACAATCTCTGCATCCCCCTTCTCTGCAATCTCCTATGCAATCTCTATATCCCT
Source organism: Mobula birostris (assembly GCF_030028105.1). Taxonomy (NCBI): domain Eukaryota; kingdom Metazoa; phylum Chordata; class Chondrichthyes; order Myliobatiformes; family Myliobatidae; genus Mobula; species Mobula birostris. The sequence continues at coordinate 77,908 of NW_027274174.1, forward strand.
CCTCTCTGCAATCTGCTATACAATCTATATCCTCCACTCTCTGCAATCTCCTATACAATCTCTATATCCCACCTCTCTGCAATCTGCTATACAATCTCTATATCCTCCACTCTCTGCAATCTCCTATACAATCTCTTCATCCTCCACTCTCTGCAATCTCCTATACAATCTCTATATCCTCCACTCTCTGCAATCTCGTATGCAATCTCTGCATCCTCCAGTCTCTGCAATCTCCTATACAATCTCTATATCCCTCCACTCTCTGCAATCTCCTATACAATCTCTATATCCTCTACTTTCTGCAATCTCCTATACAATCTCTATATCCCTTCTGTCTGCAATCTCCAACACAACCTCTATATCCCCCAGTCTCTGCAATCTCCTATACAATCTCTATATCCTCCACTCTCTGCAATCTCCTATACAATCTCTATATCCCTCCACTCTCTGCAATCACCTATACAATCTCTATATCCCTCCTCTCTGCCATCTCCTACACAATCTCTATATCCTCCACTCTCTGCAATCTCATATACAATCTCTATATCCTCCACTCTCTGCAATCTCCTATACAATCTCTGCATCTCTCCTCTCTGCAATCTCCTATACAATCTCTATATCCCTCTTCTCTGCAATCTCCTATACAATCTCTATATCCCTCCTCTCTGCAATCTCCTGTACAATCTCTACATCTCTCCTCTCCGCAATCTCCTATACAATCTCTGCATCCCCCCCTCTGCAATCTCCTATACAATCTCTATATCGCTACTCTCTCTGCAATCTGCTATACAATCTCTATATCCCTCCTCTTTGCAATCTCCTATACAATCTCTATATCCTTCCTCTCAGCAATCACCTATACAATCTCTATATCCTCCAATCTCTGCAATCTCCTAGAGAATCTCTACATCCTCCACTCTCTGCAATCTCCTATACAATATCTATATCCTCCACTCTCTGCAATCTCCTATACAATCTCTGCATCCTCTACTCTCTGCAATCTCCTATACAATCTCTATATCCCTCCACTCTCTGCAATCTCCTACACAATCTCTATATCCTCCACTCTCTCCAATCTCCTATACAATCTCCTATACAATCTCTATATCCCTCCTCCCTGCAATCTGCGATACAATCTGTATATCCTCCACTCTCTGCAATCTCCTATACAATCTCTACATACTCCACTCTCTGCAATCTCCTATACATCTCTATATCCTCCACTCTCTGCAATCTCCTATACAATCTCTGCATCCACCACTCTCTGCAATCTCCTATACAATCTCTGTATCCCTCCACTCTCTGCAATCTCCCATACGATCTCTGCATCCTCCACTCTCTGCAATCTCCTATACAATCTCTATATCCCGCCTCTCTGCAATCTCCAACACAATCTCTATATCCTCCACTCTCTGCAATCTCCTATACAATCTCTATATCCCTCCACTCTCTGCAATCTCCTATACAATCTCTATATCCCTCCTCTCTTCCATCTCCTACACAATCTCTATATCCTCCACTCTCTGCAATCTCCTATACAATCTCTATATCCTCCACTCTCTGCAATCTCTTATACAATCTCTATATCCTCCACTCTCTGCAATCTCCTATACAATCTCTGCATCCCTCCTCTCTGCAATCTCCTACACAATCTCTATATCCTCCACTCTCTGAAATCTCCTATACAATCTCTATATCCCTCCACTCTCTGCAATTTCCTATACAATCTCTATATCCCTCCTCTCTGCCATCTCGTACACAATGTCTATATCCTCCACTCTCTGCAATCTCCTAGACAACCTCCATATCCTCTACTCTCTGCAATCTCCTATACAATCTCAATATCCTCCACTCTCTGCAATCTCCTATACAATCTCTGCATCCCTCCTCTCTGCAATCTCCTATACAATCTGTATATCCTCCACTCTCTGCAATCTCCAATACAAATCTCTATATCCTCCACTCTCTGCAATCTCCTATACAATCTCTGCATCCCCCTTCTCTGCAATCTCCTATGCAATCTCTATATCCCTCCTCTCTGCAATCTGCTATACAATCTATATCCTCCACTCTCTGCAATCTCCTATACAATCTCTATATCCCACCTCTCTGCAATCTGCTATACAATCTCTATATCCTCCACTCTCTGCAATCTCCTATACAATCTCTACATCCTCCACTCTCTGCAATCTCCTATACAATCTCTATATCCTCCACTCTCTGCAATCTCGTATACAATCTCTGCATCCTCCAGTCTCTGCAATCTCCTATAAAATCTCTATATCCCTCCACTCTCTGCAATCTCCTATACAATCTCTATATCCTCTACTTTCTGCAATCTCCTATACAATCTCTATATCCCTTCTCTCTGCAATCTCCAACACAACCTCTATATCCCCCAGTCTCTGCAATCTCCTATACAATCTCTATATCCTCCACTCTCTGCAATCTCCTATACAATGTCTATATCCCTCCACTCTCTGCAATCTCCTATACAATCTCTATATCCCTCCTCTCTGCCATCTCCTACACAATCTCTATATCCTCCACTCTCTGCAATCTCCTATACAATCTCTATATCCTCCACTCTCTGCAATCTCCTATACAATCTCTGCATCTCTCCTCTCTGCAATCTCCTATACAATCTCTATATCCCTCTTCTCTGCAATCTCCTATACAATCTCTATATCCCTCCTCTCTGCAATCTCCTGTACAATCTCTACATCTCTCCTCTCCGCAATCTCCTATACAATCTCTGCATCACACCCTCTGCAATCTCCTATACAATCTCTATATCGCCACTCTCTCTGCAATCTGCTATACAATCTCTATATCCTCCACTTTCTGCAATCTCCTATACAATCGCTGCATCCCTCCTCTCTGCAATCTCCTAGACAATCTCTATATCCCTCCTCTCTGCAATCTCCTATACAATCTCTATATCCTTCCTCTCTGCAATCTCCTATACAATCTCTATATCCTCCACTCTCTGCAATCTCCTATACAATCTCTGCATCCTCCAGTCTCTGCAATCTCCTATACAATCTCTATATCCCTCCACTCTCTGCAATCTCCTATACAATCTCTATATCCTCCACTCTCTGCAATCTCCTATACAATCTCTATATCCCTCCTCTCTGCAATCTCCAACACAACCTCTATATCCCCCAGTCTCTGCAATCTCCTATACAATCTCTATATCCTCCACTCTCTGCAATCTCCTATACAATCTCTATATCCCTCCACTCTCTGCAATCTCCTATACAATCTCTATATCCCTCCTCTCTGCCATCTCCTATACAATCTCTATATCCTCCACTCTCTGCAATCTCCTATACAATCTCTATATCCCACCTCTCTGCAATCTGCTATACAATCTCTATATCCTCCACTCTCTGCAATCTCCTATACAATCTCTACATCCTCCACTCTCTGCAATCTCCTATACAATCTCTATATCCTCCACTCTCTGCAATCTCGTATACAATCTCTGCATCCTCCAGTCTCTGCAATCTCCTATAAAATCTCTATATCCCTCCACTCTCTGCAATCTCCTATACAATCTCTATATCCTCTACTTTCTGCAATCTCCTATACAATCTCTATATCCCTTCTCTCTGCAATCTCCAACACAACCTCTATATCCCCCAGTCTCTGCAATCTCCTATACAATCTCTATATCCTCCACTCTCTGCAATCTCCTATACAATGTCTATATCCCTCCACTCTCTGCAATCTCCTATACAATCTCTATATCCCTCCTCTCTGCCATCTCCTACACAATCTCTATATCCTCCACTCTCTGCAATCTCCTATACAATCTCTATATCCTCCACTCTCTGCAATCTCCTATACAATCTCTGCATCTCTCCTCTCTGCAATCTCCTATACAATCTCTATATCCCTCTTCTCTGCAATCTCCTATACAATCTCTATATCCCTCCTCTCTGCAATCTCCTGTACAATCTCTACATCTCTCCTCTCCGCAATCTCCTATACAATCTCTGCATCACACCCTCTGCAATCTCCTATACAATCTCTATATCGCCACTCTCTCTGCAATCTGCTATACAATCTCTATATCCTCCACTTTCTGCAATCTCCTATACAATCGCTGCATCCCTCCTCTCTGCAATCTCCTAGACAATCTCTATATCCCTCCTCTCTGCAATCTCCTATACAATCTCTATATCCTTCCTCTCTGCAATCTCCTATACAATCTCTATATCCTCCACTCTCTGCAATCTCCTATACAATCTCTGCATCCTCCAGTCTCTGCAATCTCCTATACAATCTCTATATCCCTCCACTCTCTGCAATCTCCTATACAATCTCTATATCCTCCACTCTCTGCAATCTCCTATACAATCTCTATATCCCTCCTCTCTGCAATCTCCAACACAACCTCTATATCCCCCAGTCTCTGCAATCTCCTATACAATCTCTATATCCTCCACTCTCTGCAATCTCCTATACAATCTCTATATCCCTCCACTCTCTGCAATGTCCTATACAATCTCTATATCCCTCCTCTCTGCCATCTCCTATACAATCTCTATATCCTCCACTCTCTGCAATCTCCTATACAATCTCTGCATCCTCCAGTCTCTGCAATCTCCTATAAAATCTCTATATCCCTCCACTCTCTGCAATCTCCTATACAATCTCTATATCCTCTACTTTCTGCAATCTCCTATACAATCTCTATATCCCTTCTCTCTGCAATCTCCAACACAACCTCTATATCCCCCAGTCTCTGCAATCTCCTATACAATCTCTATATCCTCCATTCTCTGCAATCTCCTATACAATGTCTATATCCCTCCACTCTCTGCAATCTCCTATACAATCTCTATATCCCTCCTCTCTGCCATCTCCTACACAATCTCTATATCCTCCACTCTCTGCAATCTCCTATACAATCTCTATATCCTCCACTCTCTGCAATCTCCTATACAATCTCTGCATCTCTCCTCTCTGCAATCTCCTATACAATCTCTATATCCCTCTTCTCTGCAATCTCCTATACAATCTCTATATCCCTCCTCTCTGCAATCTCCTGTACAATCTCTACATCTCTCCTCTCCGCAATCTCCTATACAATCTCTGCATCACACCCTCTGCAATCTCCTATACAATCTCTATATCGCCACTCTCTCTGCAATCTGCTATACAATCTCTATATCCTCCACTTTCTGCAATCTCCTATACAATCGCTGCATCCCTCCTCTCTGCAATCTCCTAGACAATCTCTATATCCCTCCTCTCTGCAATCTCCTATACAATCTCTATATCCTTCCTCTCTGCAATCTCCTATACAATCTCTATATCCTCCACTCTCTGCAATCTCCTATACAATCTCTGCATCCTCCAGTCTCTGCAATCTCCTATACAATCTCTATATCCCTCCACTCTCTGCAATCTCCTATACAATCTCTATATCCTCCACTCTCTGCAATCTCCTATACAATCTCTATATACCTCCTCTCTGCAATCTCCAACACAACCTCTATATCCCCCAGTCTCTGCAATCTCCTATACAATCTCTATATCCTCCACTCTCTGCAATCTCCTATACAATCTCTATATCCCTCCACTCTCTGCAATCTCCTATACAATCTCTATATCCCTCCTCTCTGCCATCTCCTATACAATCTCTATATCCTCCACTCTCTGCAATCTCCTATACAATCTCTATATCCCACCTCTCTGCAATCTGCTATACAATCTCTATATCCTCCACTCTCTGCAATCTCCTATACAATCTCTACATCCTCCACTCTCTGCAATCTCCTATACAATCTCTATATCCTCCACTCTCTGCAATCTCGTATACAATCTCTGCATCCTCCAGTCTCTGCAATCTCCTATAAAATCTCTATATCCCTCCACTCTCTGCAATCTCCTATACAATCTCTATATCCTCTACTTTCTGCAATCTCCTATACAATCTCTATATCCCTTCTCTCTGCAATCTCCAACACAACCTCTATATCCCCCAGTCTCTGCAATCTCCTATACAATCTCTATATCCTCCACTCTCTGCAATCTCCTATACAATGTCTATATCCCTCCACTCTCTGCAATCTCCTATACAATCTCTATATCCCTCCTCTCTGCCATCTCCTACACAATCTCTATATCCTCCACTCTCTGCAATCTCCTATACAATCTCTATATCCTCCACTCTCTGCAATCTCCTATACAATCTCTGCATCTCTCCTCTCTGCAATCTCCTATACAATCTCTATATCCCTCTTCTCTGCAATCTCCTATACAATCTCTATATCCCTCCTCTCTGCAATCTCCTGTACAATCTCTACATCTCTCCTCTCCGCAATCTCCTATACAATCTCTGCATCACACCCTCTGCAATCTCCTATACAATCTCTATATCGCCACTCTCTCTGCAATCTGCTATACAATCTCTATATCCTCCACTTTCTGCAATCTCCTATACAATCGCTGCATCCCTCCTCTCTGCAATCTCCTAGACAATCTCTATATCCCTCCTCTCTGCAATCTCCTATACAATCTCTATATCCTTCCTCTCTGCAATCTCCTATACAATCTCTATATCCTCCACTCTCTGCAATCTCCTATACAATCTCTGCATCCTCCAGTCTCTGCAATCTCCTATACAATCTCTATATCCCTCCACTCTCTGCAATCTCCTATACAATCTCTATATCCTCCACTCTCTGCAATCTCCTATACAATCTCTATATCCCTCCTCTCTGCAATCTCCAACACAACCTCTATATCCCCCAGTCTCTGCAATCTCCTATACAATCTCTATATCCTCCACTCTCTGCAATCTCCTATACAATCTCTATATCCCTCCACTCTCTGCAATGTCCTATACAATCTCTATATCCCTCCTCTCTGCCATCTCCTATACAATCTCTATATCCTCCACTCTCTGCAATCTCCTATACAATCTCTATATCCCACCTCTCTGCAATCTGCTATACAATCTCTATATCCTCCACTCTCTGCAATCTCCTATACAATCTCTACATCCTCCACTCTCTGCAATCTCCTATACAATCTCTATATCCTCCACTCTCTGCAATCTCGTATACAATCTCTGCATCCTCCAGTCTCTGCAATCTCCTATAAAATCTCTATATCCCTCCACTCTCTGCAATCTCCTATACAATCTCTATATCCTCTACTTTCTGCAATCTCCTATACAATCTCTATATCCCTTCTCTCTGCAATGTCCAACACAACCTCTATATCCCCCAGTCTCTGCAATCTCCTATACAATCTCTATATCCTCCACTCTCTGCAATCTCCTATACAATGTCTATATCCCTCCACTCTCTGCAATCTCCTATACAATCTCTATATCCCTCCTCTCTGCCATCTCCTACACAATCTCTATATCCTCCACTCTCTGCAATCTCCTATACAATCTCTATATCCTCCACTCTCTGCAATCTCCTATACAATCTCTGCATCTCTCCTCTCTGCAATCTCCTATACAATCTCTATATCCCTCTTCTCTGCAATCTCCTATACAATCTCTATATCCCTCCTCTCTGCAATCTCCTGTACAATCTCTACATCTCTCCTCTCCGCAATCTCCTATACAATCTCTGCATCACACCCTCTGCAATCTCCTATACAATCTCTATATCGCCACTCTCTCTGCAATCTGCTATACAATCTCTATATCCTCCACTTTCTGCAATCTCCTATACAATCGCTGCATCCCTCCTCTCTGCAATCTCCTAGACAATCTCTATATCCCTCCTCTCTGCAATCTCCTATACAATCTCTATATCCTTCCTCTCTGCAATCTCCTATACAATCTCTATATCCTCCACTCTCTGCAATCTCCTATACAATCTCTGCATCCTCCAGTCTCTGCAATCTCCTATACAATCTCTATATCCCTCCACTCTCTGCAATCTCCTATACAATCTCTATATCCTCCACTCTCTGCAATCTCCTATACAATCTCTATATCCCTCCTCTCTGCAATCTCCAACACAACCTCTATATCCCCCAGTCTCTGCAATCTCCTATACAATCTCTATATCCTCCACTCTCTGCAATCTCCTATACAATCTCTATATCCCTCCACTCTCTGCAATCTCCTATACAATCTCTATATCCCTCCTCTCTGCCATCTCCTACACAATCTCTATATGCTCCACTCTCTGCAATCTCCTATACAATCTCTATATCCTCCACTCTCTGCAATCTCCTATACAATCTCTGCATCCCTCCTCTCTGCAATCTCCTATACAATCTCTATATACCTCTTCTCTGCAATCTCCTATACAATCTCTATATCCCTCCTCTCTGCAATCTCCTGTACAATCTCTACATCTCTCCTCTCCGCAATCTCCTATACAATCTCTGCATCCCCCCCTCTGCAATCTCCTATACAATCTCTATATCGCTACTCTCTCTGCAATCTGCTATACAATCTCTATATTCTCCACTCTCTGCAATCTCCTATACAATCGCTGCATCCCTCCTCTCTGCAATCTCCTATACAATCTCTATATCCCTCCTCTCTGCAATCTCCTATACAATCTCTATATCCTTCCTCTCTGCAATATCCTGTACAATCTCTACATCCGCCCTCTCTGCAATCTCCTATACAATCTCTATATCCCTCCTCTCAGCAATCTCCTATACAATCTCTATATCCTCCACTCTCTGCATTCTCCTATACAATCTCTATATCCCTCCTCTCTGCAATCTGCTATACAATCTCTATATCCTCCAATCTCTGCAATCTCCTAGAGAATCTCTACATCCTCCACTCTCTGCAATCTCCTATACAATATCTATATCCTCCACTCTCTGCAATCTCCTATACAATTTCTGCATCCTCTACTCTCTGCAATCTCCTATACAATCTCTATATCCCTCCACTCTCTGCAATCTCCTACACAATCTCTATATCCTCCACTCTCTGCAATCTCCTATACAATCTCCTATACAATCTCTATATCCCTCCTCTCTGCAATCTGCTATACAATCTGTATATCCTCCACTCTCTGCAATCTCCTATACAATCTCTACATACTCCACTCTCTGCAATCTCCTATACATCTCTATATCCTCCACTCTCTGCAATCTCCTATACAATCTCTGCATCCACCACTCTCTGCAATCTCCTATAGAATCTCTGTATCCCTCCACTCTCTGCAATCTCCCATACAATCTCTGCATCCTCCACTCTCTGCAATCTCCTATACAATCTCTATATCCCGCCTCTCTGCAATCTCCAACACAATCTCTATATCCTCCACTCTCTGCAATCTCCTATACAATCTCTATATCCCTCTTCTCTGCAATCTCCTATACAATCTCTATATCCCTCCTCTCTGCAATCTCCTGTACAATCTCTACATCTCTCCTCTCCGCAATCTCCAATACAATCTCTGCATCACCCCCTCTGCAATCTCCTATACAATCTCTATATCGCCACTCTCTCTGCAATCTGCTATACAATCTCTATATCCTCCACTTTCTGCAATCTCCTATACAATCGCTGCATCCCTCCTCTCTGCAATCTCCTAGACAATCTCTGTATCCCTCCTCTCTGCAATCTCCTATACAATCTCTATATCCTTCCTCTCTGCAATCTCCTATACAATCTCTATATCCTCCACTCTCTGCAATCTCCTATACAATCTCTGCATCCTCCAGTCTCTGCAATCTCCTATACAATCTCTATATCCCTCCACTCTCTGCAATCTCCTATACAATCTATATCCTCCACTCTCTGCAATCTCCTATACAATCTCTATATCCCTCCTCTCTGCAATCTCCAACACAACCTCTATATCCCCCAGTCTCTGCAATCTCCTATACAATCTCTATATCCTCCACTCTCTGCAATCTCCTATACAATCTCTATATCCCTCCACTCTCTGCAATCTCCTATACAATCTCTATATCCCTCCTCTCTGCCATCTCCTACACAATCTCTATATCCTCCACTCTCTGCAATCTCCTATACAATCTCGGCATCCTCCACTCTCTGCAATCTCCTATACAATCTCTATATCCCTCCATTCTCTGCAATCTCCTATACAATCTCTACATCCTCCACTCTCTGCAATCTCCTATACAATCTCTATATCCCGCCTCTCTGCAATCTCCTACACAATCTCTATATCCTCCACTCTCTGCAATCTCCTATACAATCTCTATATCCTCCACTCTCTGCAATCTCCTATACAATCTCTATATCCCTCCACTCTCTGCAATTTCCTATACAATCTCTATATCCCTCCTCTCTGCCATCTCCTACACAATGTCTATATCCTCCACTCTCTGCAATCTCCTAGACAACCTCTATATCCTCTACTCTCTGCAATCTCCTATACAATCTCTATATCCTCCACTCTCTGCAATCTCCTATACAATCTCTGCATCCCTCCTCTCTGCAATCTCCTATACAATCTGTATATCCTCCACTCTCTGCAATCTCCTATACAATCTCTATATCCTCCACTCTCTGCAATCTCCTATACAATCTCTGCATCCCCCTTCTCTGCAATCTCCTATGCAATCTCTATATCCCTCCTCACTGCAATCTGCTATACAATCTATATCCTCCACTCTCTGCAATCTCCTATACAATCTCCTATACAATCTCTATATCCCACCTCTCTGCAATCTGCTATACAATCTCTATATCCTCCACTCTCCGCAATCTCCTATACAATCTCTACATCCTCCACTCTCTGCAATCTCCTATACAATCTCTATATCCTCCACTCTCTGCAATCTCGTATACAATCTCTGCATCCTCCAGTCTCTGCAATCTCCTATAAAATCTCTATATCCCTCCACTCTCTGCAATCTCCTATACAATCTCTATATCCTCTACTTTCTGCAATCTCCTATACAATCTCTATATCCCTTCTCTCTGCAATCTCAAACACAACCTCTATATCCCCCAGTCTCTGCAATCTCCTATACAATCTCTATATCCCTCCACTCTCTGCAATCTCCTATACAATCTCTATATCCCTCCTCTCTGCCATCTCCTACACAATCTCTATATCCTCCACTCTCTGCAATCTCCTATACAATCTCTATATCCTCCACTCTCTGCAATCTCCTATACAATCTCTGCATCTCTCCTCTCTGCAATCTCCTATACAATCTCTATATCCCTCTTCTCTGCAATCTCCTATACAATCTCTATATCCCTCCTCTCTGCAATCTCCTGTACAATCTCTACATCTCTCCTCTCCGCAATCTCCTATACAATCTCTGCATCACCCCCTCTGCAATCTCCTATACAATCTCTATATCGCCACTCTCTCTGCAATCTGCTATACAATCTCTATATCCTCCACTTTCTGCAATCTCCTATACAATCGCTGCATCCCTCCTCTCTGCAATCTCCTAGACAATCTCTATATCCCTCCTCTCTGCAATCTCCTATACAATCTCTATATCCTTCCTCTCTGCAATCTCCTATACAATTTCTATATCCTCCACTCTCTGCAATCTCCTATACAATCTCTGCATCCTCCAGTCTCTGCAATCTCCTATACAATCTCTATATCCCTCCACTCTCTGCAATCTCCTATACAATCTCTATATCCTCCACTCTCTGCAATCTCCTATACAATCTCTATATCCCTCCTCTCTGCAATCTCCAACACAACCTCTATATCCCCCAGTCTCTGCAATCTCCTATACAATCTCTATATCCTCCACTCTCTGCAATCTCCTATACAATCTCTATATCCCTCCACTCTCTGCAATCTCCTATACAATCTCTATATCCCTCCTCTCTGCAATCTCCTACACAATCTCTATATCCTCCACTCTCTGCAATCTCCTATACAATCTCTATATCCTCCACTCTCTGCAATCTCCTATACAATCTCTGCATCCTCCAGTCTCTGCAATCTCCTATACAATCTCTATATCCCTCCACTCTCTGCAATCTCCTATACAATCTCTATATCCTCCACTCTCTGCAATCTCCTATACAATCTCTATATCCCTCCTCTCTGCAATCTCCAACACAACCTCTATATCCCCCAGTCTCTGCAATCTCCTATACAATCTCTATATCCTCCACTCTCTGCAATCTCCTATACAATCTCTATCTCCCTCCACTCTCTGCAATCTCCTATACAATCTCTATATCCCTCCTCTCTGCCATCTCCTACACAATCTCTATATCCTCCACTCTCTGCAATCTCCTATACAATCTCGGCATCCTCCACTCTCTGCAATCTCCTATACAATCTCTATATCCGTCCATTCTCTGCAATCTCCTATACAATCTCTACATCCTCCACTCTCTGCAATCTCCTATACAATCTCTATATCCCGCCTCTCTGCAATCTCCTACACAATCTCTATATCCTCCACTCTCTGCAATCTCCTATACAATCTCTATATCCTCCACTCTCTGCAATCTCCTATACAATCTCTATATCCCTCCACTCTCTGCAATTTCCTATACAATCTCTATATCCCTCCTCTCTGCCATCTCCTACACAATGTCTATATCCTCCACTCTCTGCAATCTCCTAGACAACCTCTATATCCTCTACTCTCTGCAATCTCCTATACAATCTCTATATCCTCCACTCTCTGCAATCTCCTATACAATCTCTGCATCCCTCCTCTCTGCAATCTCCTATACAATCTGTATATCCTCCACTCTCTGCAATCTCCTATACAATCTCTATATCCTCCACTCTCTGCAATCTCCTATACAATCTCTGCATCCCCCTTCTCTGCAATCTCCTATGCAATCTCTATATCCCTCCTCTCTGCAATCTGCTATACAATCTATATCCTCCACTCTCTGCAATCTCCTATACAATCTCTATATCCCACCTCTCTGCAATCTGCTATACAATCTCTATATCCTCCACTCTCTGCAATCTCCTATACAATCTCTACATCCTCCACTCTCTGCAATCTCCTATACAATCTCTATATCCTCCACTCTCTGCAATCTCGTATACAATCTCTGCATCCTCCAGTCTCTGCAATCTCCTATAAAATCTCTATATCCCTCCACTCTCTGCAATCTCCTATACAATCTCTATATCCTCTACTTTCTGCAATCTCCTATACAATCTCTATATCCCTTCTCTCTGCAATCTCCAACACAACCTCTATATCCCCCAGTCTCTGCAATCTCCTATACAATCTCTATATCCTCCACTCTCTGCAATCTCCTATACAATCTCTATATCCCTCCACTCTCTGCAATCTCCTATACAATCTCTATATCCCTCCTCTCTGCCATCTCCTACACAATCTCTATATCCTCCACTCTCTGCAATCTCCTATACAATCTCTATATCCTCCACTCTCTGCAATCTCCTATACAATCTCTGCATCTCTCCTCTCTGCAATCTCCTATACAATCTCTATATCCCTCTTATCTGCAATCTCCTATACAATCTCTATATCCCTCCTCTCTGCAATCTCCTGTACAATCTCTACATCTCTCCTCTCCGCAATCTCCTATACAATCTCTGCATCACCCCCTCTGCAATCTCCTATACAATCTCTATATCGCCACTCTCTCTGCAATCTGCTATACAATCTCTATATCCTCCACTTTCTGCAATCTCCTATACAATCGCTGCATCCCTCCTCTCTGCAATCTCCTAGACAATCTCTATATCCCTCCTCTCTGCAATCTCCTATACAATCTCTATATCCTTCCTCTCTGCAATCTCCTATACAATCTCTATATCCTCCACTCTCTGCAATCTCCTATACAATCTCTGCATCCTCCAGTCTCTGCAATCTCCTATACAATCTCTATATCCCTCCACTCTCTGCAATCTCCTATACAATCTCTATATCCTCCACTCTCTGCAATCTCCTATACAATCTCTATATCCCTCCTCTCTGCAATCTCCAACACAACCTCTATATCCCCCAGTCTCTGCAATCTCCTATACAATCTCTATATCCTCCACTCTCTACAATCTCCTATACAATCTCTATATCCCTCCACTCTCTGCAATCTCCTATACAATCTCTATATCCCTCCTCTCTGCCATCTCCTACACAATCTCTATATCCTCCACTCTCTGCAATCTCCTATACAATCTCTATATCCTCCACTCTCTGCAATCTCCTATACAATCTCTGCATCCCTCCTCTCTGCAATCTCCTGTACAATCTCTATATACCTCTTCTCTGCAATCTCCTATACAATCTCTATATCCCTCCTCTCTGCAATCTCCTGTACAATCTCTACATCTCTCCTCTCCGCAATCTCCTATACAATCTCTGCATCCCCCCCTCTGCAATCTCCTATACAATCTCTATATCGCTACTCTCTCTGCAATCTGCTATACAATCTCTCTTCTCCACTCTCTGCAATCTCCTATACAATCGCTGCATCCCTCCTCTCTGCAATCTCCTATACAATCTCTATATCCCTCCTCTCTGCAATCTCCTATACAATCTCTATATCCTTCCTCTCTGCAATATCCTGTACAATCTCTACATCCCCCCTGTCTGCAATCTCCTATACAATCTCTATATCCCTCCTCTCAGCAATCTCCTATACAATCTCTATATCCTCCACTCTCTGCATTCTCCTATACAATCTCTATATCCCTCCTCTCTGCAATCTGCTATACAATCTCTATATCCTCCAATCTCTGCAATCTCCTAGAGAATCTCTACATCCTCCACTCTCTGCAATCTCCTATACAATATCTATATCCTCCACTCTCTGCAATCTCCTATACAATTTCTGCATCCTCTACTCTCTGCAATCTCCTATACAATCTCTATATCCCTCCACTCTCTGCAATCTCCTACACAATCTCTATATCCTCCACTCTCTGCAATCTCCTATACAATCTCCTATACAATCTCTATATCCCTCCTCTCTGCAATCTGCTATACAATCTGTATATCCTCCACTCTCTGCAATCTCCTATTCAATCTCTACATACTCCACTCTCTGCAATCTCCTATACATCTCTATATCCTCCACTCTCTGCAATCTCCTATACAATCTCTGCATCCACCACTCTCTGCAATCTCCTATACAATCTCTGTATCCCTCCACTCTCTGCAATCTCCCATACAATCTCTGCATCCACCACTCTCTGCAATCTCCTATACAATCTCTATATCCCGCCTCTCTGCAATCTCCAACACAATCTCTATATCCTCCACTCTCTGCAATCTCCTATACAATCTCTATATCCTCCACTCTCTGCAATCTCCTATACAATCTCTGCATCTCTCCTCTCTGCAATCTCCTATACAATCTCTATATCCCTCTTCTCTGCAATCTCCTATACAATCTCTATATCCCTCCTCTCTGCAATCTCCTGTACAATCTCTACATCTCTCCTCTCCGCAATCTCCTATACAATCTCTGCATCACCCCCTCTGCAATCTCCTATACAATCTCTATATCGCCACTCTCTCTGCAATCTGCTATACAATCTCTATATCCTCCACTTTCTGCAATCTCCTATACAATCGCTGCATCCCTCCTCTCTGCAATCTCCTAGACAATCTCTATATCCCTCCTCTCTGCAATCTCCTATACAATCTCTATATCCTTCCTCTCTGCAATCTCCTATACAATCTCTATATCCTCCACTCTCTGCAATCTCCTATACAATCTCTGCATCCTCCAGTCTCTGCAATCTCCTATACAATCTCTATATCCCTCCACTCTCTGCAATCTCCTATACAATCTCTATATCCTCCACTCTCTGCAATCTCCTATACAATCTCTATATCCCTCCTCTCTGCAATCTCCAACACAACCTCTATATCCCCCAGTCTCTGCAATCTCCTATACAATCTCTATATCCTCCACTCTCTGCAATCTCCTATACAATCTCTATATCCCTCCACTCTCTGCAATCTCCTATACAATCTCTATATCCCTCCTCTCTGCCATCTCCTACACAATCTCTATATCCTCCACTCTCTGCAATCTCCTATACAATCTCTATATCCTCCACTCTCTGCAATCTCCTATACAATCTCTGCATCCCTCCTCTCTGCAATCTCCTATACAATCTCTATATACCTCTTCTCTGCAATCTCCTATACAATCTCTATATCCCTCCTCTCTGCAATCTCCTGTACAATCTCTACATTTCTCCTCTCCGCAATCTCCTATACAATCTCTGCATCCCCCCCTCTGCAATCTCCTATACAATCTCTATATCGCTACTCTCTCTGCAATCTGCTATACAATCTCTATATTCTCCACTCTCTGCAATCTCCTATACAATCGCTGCATCCCTCCTCTCTGCAATCTCCTATACAATCTCTATATCCCTCCTCTCTGCAATCTCCTATACAATCTCTATATCCTTCCTCTCTGCAATATCCTGTACAATCTCTACATCCCCCCTCTCTGCAATCTCCTATACAATCTCTATATCCCTCCTCTCAGCAATCTCCTATACAATCTCTATATCCTCCACTCCCTGCATTCTCCTATACAATCTCTATATCCCTCCTCTCTGCAATCTGCTATACAATCTCTATATCCTCCAATCTCTGCAATCTCCTAGAGAATCTCTACATCCTCCACTCTCTGCAATCTCCTATACAATATCTATATCCTCCACTCTCTGCAATCTCCTATACAATTTCTGCATCCTCTACTCTCTGCAATCTCCTATACAATCTCTATATCCCTCCACTCTCTGCAATCTCCTACACAATCTCTATATCCTCCACTCTCTGCAATCTCCTATACAATCTCCTATACAATCTCTATATCCCTCCTCTCTGCAATCTGCTATACAATCTGTATATCCTCCACTCTCTGCAATCTCCTATACAATCTCTACATACTCCACTCTCTGCAATCTCCTATACATCTCTATATCCTCCACTCTCAGCAATCTCCTATACAATCTCTGCATCCACCACTCTCTGCAATCTCCTATACAATCTCTGTATCCCTCCACTCTCTGCAATCTCCCATACAATCTCTGCATCCTCCACTCTCTGCAATCTCCTATACAATCTCTATATCCCGCCTCTCTGCAATCTCCAACACAATCTCTATATCCTCCACTCTCTGCAATCTCCTATACAATCTCTATATCCCTCCACTCTCTGCAATCTCCGATACAATCTCTATATCCGTCCTCTCTGCCATCTCCTACACAATCTCTATATCCTCCACTCTCTGCAATCTCCTATACAATCTCTATATCCTCCACTCTCTGCAATCTCCTATACAATCTCTATATCCTCCACTCTCTGCAATCTCCTATACAATCTCTGCATCCCTCCTCTCTGCAATCTCCTATACAATCTCTATATCCCTCCTCTCTGCAATCTCCTATATAATCTCTACATCCCCCTCTCTGCAATCTCCTATACAATCTCTATATCCCTCCTCTCTTCAGTCTCCTATACAATCTCTATATCCTCCACTCTCTGCAATCTCCTATACAATCTCTACATCCTCCACTCTCTGCAATCTCCTATACAATCTCTATATCCTCCACTCTCTGCAATCTCGTATACAATCTCTGCATCCTCCAGTCTCTGCAATCTCCTATAAAATCTCTATATCCCTCCACTCTCTGCAATCTCCTATACAATCTCTATATCCTCTACTTTCTGCAATCTCCTATACAATCTCTATATCCCTTCTCTCTGCAATCTCCAACACAACCTCTATATCCCCCAGTCTCTGCAATCTCCTATACAATCTCTATATCCTCCACTCTCTGCAATCTCCTATACAATCTCTATATCCCTCCACTCTCTGCAATCTCCTATACAATCTCTATATCCCTCCTCTCTGCCATCTCCTACACAATCTCTATATCCTCCACTCTCTGCAATCTCCTATACAATCTCTATATCCTCCACTCTCTGCAATCTCCTATACAATCTCTGCATCTCTCCTCTCTGCAATCTCCTATACAATCTCTATATCCCTCTTCTCTGCAATCTCCTATACAATCTCTATATCCCTCCTCTCTGCAATCTCCTGTACAATCTCTACATCTCTCATCTCCGCAATCTCCTATACAATCTCTGCATCACCCCCTCTGCAATCTCCTATACAATCTCTATATCGCCACTCTCTCTGCAATCTGCTATACAATCTCTATATCCTCCACTTTCTGCAATCTCCTATACAATCGCTGCATCCCTCCTCTCTGCAATCTCCTAGACAATCTCTATATCCCTCCTCTCTGCAATCTCCTATACAATCTCTATATCCTTCCTCTCTGCAATCTCCTATACAATCTCTATATCCTCCACTCTCTGCAATCTCCTATACAATCTCTGCATCCTCCAGTCTCTGCAATCTCCTATACAATCTCTATATCCCTCCACTCTCTGCAATCTCCTATACAATCTCTATATCCTCCACTCTCTGCAATCTCCTATACAATCTCTATATCCCTCCTCTCTGCAATCTCCAACACAACCTCTATATCCCCCAGTCTCTGCAATCTCCTATACAATCTCTATATCCTCCACTCTCTGCAATCTCCTATACAATCTCTATATCCCTCCACTCTCTGCAATCTCCTATACAATCTCTATATCCCTCCTCTCTGCCATCTCCTACACAATCTCTATATCCTCCACTCTCTGCAATCTCCTATACAATCTCTATATCCTCCACTCTCTGCAATCTCCTATACAATCTCTGCATCCCTCCTCTCTGCAATCTCCTGTACAATCTCTATATACCTCTTCTCTGCAATCTCCTATACAATCTCTATATCCCTCCTCTCTGCAATCTCCTGTACAATCTCTACATCTCTCCTCTCCGCAATCTCCTATACAATCTCTGCATCCCCCCCTCTGCAATCTCCTATACAATCTCTATATCGCTACTCTCTCTGCAATCTGCTATACAATCTCTATATTCTCCACTCTCTGCAATCTCCTATACAATCGCTGCATCCCTCCTCTCTGCAATCTCCTATACAATCTCTATATCCCTCCTCTCTGCAATCTCCTATACAATCTCTATATCCTTCCTCTCTGCAATATCCTGTACAATCTCTACATCCCCCCTCTCTGCAATCTCCTATACAATCTCTATATCCCTCCTCTCAGCAATCTCCTATACAATCTCTATATCCTCCACTCCCTGCATTCTCCTATACAATCCCTATATCCCTCCTCTCTGCAATCTGCTATACAATCTCTATATCCTCCAATCTCTGCAATCTCCTAGAGAATCTCTACATCCTCCACTCTCTGCAATCTCCTATACAATATCTATATCCTCCACTCTCTGCAATCTCCTATACAATTTCTGCATCCTCTACTCTCTGCAATCTCCTATACAATCTCTATATCCCTCCACTCTCTGCAATCTCCTACACAATCTCTATATCCTCCACTCTCTGCAATCTCCTATACAATCTCCTATACAATCTCTATATCCCTCCTCTCTGCAATCTGCTATACAATCTGTATATCCTCCACTCTCTGCAATCTCCTATACAATCTCTACATACTCCACTCTCTGCAATCTCCTATACATCTCTATATCCTCCACTCTCTGCAATCTCCTATACAATCTCTGCATCCACCACTCTCTGCAATCTCCTATACAATCTCTGTATCCCTCCACTCTCTGCAATCTCCCATACAATCTCTGCATCCTCCACTCTCTGCAATCTCCTATACAATCTCTATATCCCGCCTCTCTGCAATCTCCAACACAATCTCTATATCCTCCACTCTCTGCAATCTCCTATACAATCTCTATATCCCTCCACTCTCTGCAATCTCCGATACAATCTCTATATCCGTCCTCTCTGCCATCTCCTACACAATCTCTATATCCTCCACTCTCTGCAATCTCCTATACAATCTCTATATCCTCCACTCTCTGCAATCTCCTATACAATCTCTATATCCTCCACTCTCTGCAATCTCCTATACAATCTCTGCATCCCTCCTCTCTGCAATCTCCTATACAATCTCTATATCCCTCCTCTCTGCAATCTCCTATATAATCTCTACATCCCCCTCTCTGCAATCTCCTATACAATCTCTATATCCCTCCTCTCTTCAGTCTCCTATACAATCTCTATATCCTCCACTCTCTGCAATCTCCTATACAATCTCTGCATCCTCCACTCTCTGCAATCTCCTATACAATCTCTATATCCCTCCATTCTCTGCAATCTCCTATACAATCTCTACATCCTCCACTCTCTGCAATCTCCTGTACAATCTCTATATCCCGCCTGTCTGCAATCTCCTACACAATCTCTATATCCTCCACTCTCTGCAATCTCCTATACAATCTCTATATCCTCCACTCTCTGCAATCTCCTATACAATCTCTATATCCCTCCACTCTCTGCAATTTTCTATACAATCTCTATATCCCTCCTCTCTGCCATCTCCTACACAATGTCTATATCCTCCACTCTCTGCAATCTCCTAGACAACCTCTATATCCTCTACTCTCTGCAATCTCCTATACAATCTCTATATCCTCCACTCTCTGCAATCTCCTATACAATCTCTGCATCCCTCCTCTCTGCAATCTCCTATACAATCTGTATATCCTCCACTCTCTGCAATCTCCTATACAATCTCTGTATCCTCCACTCTCTGCAATCTCCTATACAATCTCTGCATCCCCCTTCTCTGCAATCTCCTATGCAATCTCTATATCCCTCCTCTCTGCAATCTGCTATAAAATCTATATCCTCCACTCTCTGCAATCTCCTATACAATCTCTATATCCCACCTCTATGCAATCTGCTATACAATCTCTATATCCTCCACTCTCTGCAATCTCCTATACAATCTCTACATCCTCCACTCTCTGCAATCTCCAATACAATGTCTATATCCTCCACTCTCTGCAATCTCGTATACAATCTCTGCATCCTCCAGTCTCTGCAATCTCCTATACAATCTCTATATCCCTCCACTCTCTGCAATCTCCTATACAATCTCTATATCCTCCACTCTCTGCAATCTCCTATACAATCTCTATATCCCTCCACTCTCTGCAATCTCCTATACAATCTCTATATCCCTCCTCTCTGCCATCTCCTACACAATCTCTATATCCTCCACTCTCTGCAATCTCATATACAATCTCTATATCCTCCACTCTCTGCAATCTCCTATACAATCTCTGCATCTCTCCTCTCTGCAATCTCCTATACAATCTGTATATCCCTCTTCTCTGCAATCTCCTATACAATCTCTATATCCCTCCTCTCTGCAATCTCCTGTACAATCTCTACATCTCTCCTCTCCGCAATCTCCTATACAATCTCTGCATCCCCCCCTCTGCAATCTCCTATACAATTTCTATATCGCTACTCTCTCTGCAATCTGCTATACAATCTCTATATCCCTCCTCTCTGCAATCTCCTATACAATCTCTATATCCTTCCTCTCAGCAATCACCTATACAATCTCTATATCCTCCACTCTCTGCATTCTCCTATACAATCTCTATATCCCTCCTCTCTGCAATCTGGTATACAATCTCTATATCCTCCAATCTCTGCAATCTCCTAGAGAATCTCTACATCCTCCACTCTCTGCAATCTCCTATACAATATCTATATCCTCCACTCTCTGCAATCTCCTATACAATCTCTGCATCCTCTACTCTCTGCAATCTCCTATACAATCTCTATATCCCTCCACTCTCTGCAATCTCCTACACAATCTCTATATCCCCCACTCTCTGCAATCTCCTATACAATCTCCTATACAATCTCTATATCCCTCCCTTCTGCAATCTGCTATACAATCTGTATATCCTCCACTCTCTGCAATCTCCTATACAATCTCTACATACTCCACTCTCTGCAATCTCCTATACATCTCTATATCCTCCACTCTCTGCAATCTCCTATACAATCTCTGCATCCACCACTCTCTGCAATCTCCTATACAATCTCTGTATCCCTCCACTCTCTGCAATCTCCCATACAATCTCTGCATCCTCCACTCTCTGCAATCTCCTATACAATCTCTATATCCCGCCTCTCTGCAATCTCCAACACAATCTCTATATCCTCCACTCTCTGCAATCTCCTATACAATCTCTATATCCCTCCACTCTCTGCAATCTCCTATACAATCTCTATATCCCTCCTCTCTGCCATCTCCTACACAATCTCTATATCCTCCACTCTCTGCAATCTCCTATACAATCTCTATATCCTCCACTCTCTGCAATCTCCTATACAATCTCTATATCCTCCACTCTCTGCAATCTCCTATACAATCTCTATATCCTCCACTCTCTGCAATCTCCTATACAATCTCTGCATCCCTCCTCTCTGCAATCTCCTATACAATCTGTATATCCTCCACTCTCTGCAATCTCCTATACAATCTCTATATCCTCCACTCTCTGCAATCTCCTATACAATCTCTGCATCCCCCTTCTCTGCAATCTCCTATGCAATCTCTATATCCCTCCTCTCTGCAATCTGCTATACAATCTATATCCTCCACTCTCTGCAATCTCCTATACAATCTCCTATACAATCTCTATATCCCACCTCTCTGCAATCTGCTATACAATTTCTATATCCTCCACTCTCTGCAATCTCCTATACAATCTCTACATCCTCCACTCTCTGCAATCTCCTATACAATCTCTATATCCTCCACTCTCTGCAATCTCTTATACAATCTCTGCATCCTCCAGTCTCTGCAATCTCCTATACAATCTCTATATCCCTCCACTCTCTGCAATCTCTTATACAATCTCTATATCCTCTACTTTCTGCAATCTCCTATACAATCTCTATATCCCTTCTCTCTGCAATCTCCAACACAACCTCTATATCCCCCAGTCTCTGCAATCTCCTATACAATCTCTATATCCTCCACTCTCTGCAATCTCCTATACAATCTCTATATCCCTCCACTCTCTGCAATCTCCTATACAATCTCTATATCCCTCCTCTCTGCCATCTCCTACACAATCTCTATATCCTCCACTCTCTGCAATCTCCTATACAATCTCTATATCCTCCACTCTCTGCAATCTCCTATACAATCTCTGCATCTCTCCTCTCTGCAATCTCCTATACAATCTCTATATCCCTCTTCTCTGCAATCTCCTATACAATCTCTATATCCCTCCTCTCTGCAATCTCCTGTACAATCTCTACATCTCTCCTCTCCGCAATCTCCTATACAATCTCTGCATCCCCCCCTCTGCAATCTCCTATACAATCTCTATATCGCTACTCTCTCTGAAATCTGCTATACAATCTCTATATCCCTCCTCTCTGCAATCTCCTATACAATCTCTATATCCTTCCTCTCAGCAATCTCCTATACAATCTCTATATCGTCCACTCTCTGCATTCTCCTATACAATCTCTATATCCCTCCTCTCTGCAATCTGCTATACAATCTCTATATCCTCCAATCTCTGCAATCTCCTAGAGAATCTCTACATCCTCCACTCTCTGCAATCTCCTATACAATATCTATATCCTCCACTCTCTGCAATCTCCTATACAATCTCTACATCCTCTACTCTCTGCAATCTCCTATACAATCTCTATATCCCTCCACTCTCTGCAATCTCCTACACAATCTCTATATCCTCCACTCTCTGCAATCTCCTATACAATCTCCTATACAATCTCTATATCCCTCCTCTCTGCAATCTGCTATACAATCTGTATATCCTCCACTCTCTGCAATCTCCTATACAATCTCTACATACTCCACTCTCTGCAATCTCCTATACATCTCTATATCCTCCACTCTCTGCAATCTCCTATACAATCTCGGCATCCACCACTCTCTGCAATCTCCTATACAATCTCTGTATCCCTCCACTCTCTGCAATCTCCCATACAATCTCTGCATCCTCCACTCTCTGCAATCTCCTATAGAATCTCTATATCCCGCCTCTCTGCAATCTCCAACACAATCTCTATATCCTCCACTCTCTGCAATCTCCTATACAATCTCTATACCCCTCCACTCTCTGCAATCTCCTATACAATCTCTATATCCCTCCTCTCTGCCATCTCCTACACAATCTCTATATCCTCCACTCTCTGCAATCTCCTATACAATCTCTATATCCTCCACTCTCTGCAATCTCCTATACAATCTCTATATCCTCCACTCTCTGCAATCTCCTATATAATCTCTGCATCCCTCCTCTCTGCAATCTCCTATACAATCTCTATATCCCTCCTCTCTGCAATCTCCTATATAATCTCTACATCCCCCTCTCTGCAATCTCCTATACAATCTCTATATCCCTCCTCTCTTCAATCTCCTATACAATCACTATATCCTCCACTCTCTGCAATCTCCTATACAATCTCTGCATCCTCCACTCTCTGCAATCTCCTATACAATCTCTATATCCCTCCATTCTCTGCAATCTCCTATACAATCTCTACATCCTCCACTCTCTGCAATCTCCTATACAATCTCTATATCCCGCCTGTCTGCAATCTCCTACACAATCTCTATATCCTCCACTCTCTGCAATCTCCTATACAATCTCTATATCCTCCACTCTCTGCAATCTCCTATACAATCTCTATATCCCTCCACTCTCTGCAATTTCCTATACAATCTCTATATCCCTCCTCTCTGCCATCTCCTACACAATGTCTATATCCTCCACTCTCTGCAATCTCCTAGACAACCTCTATATCCTCTACTCTCTGCAATCTCCTATACAATCTCTGCATCCCTCCTCTCTGCAATCTCCTATACAATCTGTATATCCTCCACTCTCTGCAATCTCCTATACAATCTCTATATCCTCCACTCTCTGCAATCTCCTATACAATCTCTGCATCCCCCTTCTCTGCAATCTCCTATGCAATCTCTATATCCCTCCTCTCTGCAATCTGCTATACAATCTATATCCTCCACTCTCTGCAATCTCCTATACAATCTCTATATCCCACCTCTCTGCAATCTGCTATACAATCTCTATATCCTCCACTCTCTGCAATCTCCTATACAATCTCTACATCCTCCACTCTCTGCAATCTCCTATACAATCTCTATATCCTCCACTCCCTGCAATCTCGTATACAATCTCTGCATCCTCCAGTCTCTGCAATCTCCTATACAATCTCTATATCCCTCCACTCTCTGCAATCTCCTATACAATCTCTATATCCTCTACTTTCTGCAATCTCCTATACAATCTCTATATCCCTTCTGTCTGCAATCTCCAACACAACCTCTATATCCCCCAGTCTCTGCAATCTCCTATACAATCTCTATATCCTCCACTCTCTGCAATCTCCTATACAATCTCTATATCCCTCCACTCTCTGCAATCTCCTATACAATCTCTATATCCCTCCTCTCTGCCATCTCCTACACAATTTCTATATCCTCCACTCTCTGCAATCTCATATACAATCTCTATATCCTCCACTCTCTGCAATCTCCTATACAATCTCTGCATCTCTCCTCTCTGCAATCTCCTATACAATCTCTATATCCCTCTTCTCTGCAATCTCCTATACAATCTCTATATCCCTCCTCTCTGCAATCTCCTGTACAATCTCTACATCTCTCCTCTCCGCAATCTCCTATACAATCTCTGCATCCCCCCCTCTACAATCTCCTATACAATCTCTATATCGCTACTCTCTCTGCAATCTGCTATACAATCTCTATATCCCTCCTCTCTGCAATCTCCTATACAATCTCTATATCCTTCCTCTCAGCAATCACCTATACAATCTCTATATCCTCCACTCTCTGCATTCTCCTATACAATCTCTATATCCCTCCTCTCTGCAATCTCCTATACAATCTCTATATCCTTCCTCTCTGCCATCTCCTACACAATCTCTATATTCACCACTCTCTGCAATCTCCTATACAATCTCTGCATCCTCCAGTCTCTGCAATCTCCTATACAATCTCTATATCCCTCCACTCTCTGCAATCTCCTATACAATCTCTGCATCCCTCCTCTCTGCAATCTCCTATACAATCTATATATCCTCCAATCTCTGCAATCTCCTAGAGAATCTCTACATCCTCCACTCTCTGCAATCTCCTATACAATATCTATATCCTCCACTCTCTGCAATCTCCTATACAATCTCTGCATCCTCTACTCTCTGCAATCTCCTATACAATCTCTATATCCTCCACTCTCTGCAATCTCCTATACAATCTCCTATACAATCTCTGTATCCCTCCACTCTCTGCAATCTCCCATACAATCTCTGCATCCTCCACTCTCTGCAATCTCCTATACAATCTCTATATCCCGCCTCTCTGCAATCTCCAACACAATCTCTATATCCTCCACTCTCTGCAATCTCCTATACAAGCTCTATATCCCTCCACTCTCTGCAATCTCCTATACAATCTCTATATCCCTCCTCTCTGCCATCTCCTACACAATCTCTATATCCTCCACTCTCTGCAATCTCCTATACAATCTCTATATCCTCCACTCTCTGCAATCTCCTATACAATCTCCATATCCTCCACTCTCTGCAATCTCCTATACAATCTCTGCATCCCTCCTCTCTGCAATCTCCTACACAATCTCTATATCCTCCACTCTCTGCAATCTCCTATACAATCTCTATATCCTCCACTCTCTGAAATCTCCTATACAACCTCTATATCCCTCCACTCTCTGCAATTTCCTATACAATCTCTATATCCCTCCTCTCTGCCATCTCCTACACAATGTCTATATCCTCCACTCTCTGCAATCTCCTAGACAACCTCTATATCCTCTACTCTCTGCAATCTCCTATACAACCTCTATATCCTCCACTCTCTGCAATCTCCTATACAATCTCTGCATCCCTCCTCTCTGCAATCTCCTATACAATCTGTATATCCTCCACTGTCTGCAATCTCCTATACAATCTCTATATCCTCCACTCTCTGCAATCTCCTATACAATCTCTGCATCCCCCTTCTCTGCAATCTCCTATGCAATCTCTATATCCCTCCTCTCTGCAATCTGCTATACAATCTATATCCTCCACTCTCTGCAATCTCCTATACAATCTCCTATACAATCTCTATATCCCACCTCTCGGCAATCTGCTATACAATCTCTATATCCTCCACTCTCTGCAATCTCCTATACAATCTCTACATCCTCCACTCTCTGCAATCTCCTATACAATCTCTATATCCTCCACTCTCTGCAATCTCTTATACAATCTCTGCATCCTCCAGTCTCTGCATTCTCGTATACAATCTCTATATCCCTCCACTCTCTGCAATCTCCTATACAATCTCTATATCCTTCCTCTCTGCAATATCCTGTACAATCTCTACATCCCCCCTCTCTGCAATCTCCTATACAATCTCTATATCCCTCCTCTCAGCAATCTCCTATACAATCTCTATATCCTCCACTCTCTGCATTCTCCTGTACAATCTCTATATCCCTCCTCTCTGCAATCTGCTATACAATCTCTATATCCTCCAATCTCTGCAATCTCCTAGAGAATCTCTACATCCTCCACTCTCTGCAATCTCCTATACAATATCTATATCCTCCACTCTCTGCAATCTCCTATACAATTTCTGCATCCTCTATTCTCTGCAATCTCCTATACAATCTCTATATCCCTCCACTCTCTGCAATCTCCTACACAATCTCTATATCCTCCACTCTCTGCAATCTCCTATACAATCTCCTATACAATCTCTATATCCCTCCACTCTCTGCAATCTCCTATACAATCTCTGCATCCACCACTCTCTGCAATCTCCTATAGAATCTCTGTATCCCTCCACTCTCTGCAATCTCCCATACAATCTCTGCATCCTCCACTCTCTGCAATCTCCTATACAATCTCTATATCCCGCCTCTCTGCAATCTCCAACACAATCTCTATATCCTCCACTCTCTGCAATCTCCTATACAATCTCTATATCCCTCTTCTCTGCAATCTCCTATACAATCTCTATATCCCTCCTCTCTGCAATCTCCTGTACAATCTCTACATCTCTCCTCTCCGCAATCTCCTATACAATCTCGGCATCACCCCCTCTGCAATCTCCTATACAATCTCTATATCGCCACTCTCTCTGCAATCTGCTATACAATCTCTATATCCTCCACTTTCTGCAATCTCCTATACAATCGCTGCATCCCTCCTCTCTGCAATCTCCTAGACAATCTCTGTATCCCTCCTCTCTGCAATCTCCTATACAATCTCTATATCCTTCCTCTCTGCAATCTCCTATACAATCTCTATATCCTCCACTCTCTGCAATCTCCTATACAATCTCTGCATCCTCCAGTCTCTGCAATCTCCTATACAATCTCTATATCCCTCCACTCTCTGCAATCTCCTATACAATCTATATCCTCCACTCTCTGCAATCTCCTATACAATCTCTATATCCCTCCTCTCTGCAATCTCCAATACAACCTCTATATCCCCCAGTCTCTGCAATCTCCTATACAATCTCTATATCCTCCACTCTCTGCAATCTCCTATACAATCTCTATATCCCGCCACTCTCTGCAATCTCCTATACAATCTCTATATCCCTCCTCTCTGCCATCTCCTACACAATCTCTATATCCTCCACTCTCTGCAATCTCCTATACAATCTCGGCATCCTCCACTCTCTGCAATCTCCTATACAATCTCTATATCCCTCCATTCTCTGCAATCTCCTATACAATCTCTACATCCTCCACTCTCTGCAATCTCCTATACAATCTCTATATCCCGCCTCTCTGCAATCTCCTACACAATCTCTATATCCTCCACTCTCTGCAATCTCCTATACAATCTCTATATCCTCCACTCTCTGCAATCTCCTATACAATCTCTATATCCCTCCACTCTCTGCAATTTCCTATACAATCTCTATATCCCTCCTCTCTGCCATCTCCTACACAATGTCTATATCCTCCACTCTCTGCAATCTCCTAGACAACCTCTATATCCTCTACTCTCTGCAATCTCCTATACAATCTCTATATCCTCCACTCTCTGCAATCTCCTATACAATCTCTGCATCCCTCCTCTCTGCAATCTCCTATACAATCTGTATATCCTCCACTCTCTGCAATCTCCTATACAATCTCTATATCCTCCACTCTCTGCAATCTCCTATACAATCTCTGCATCCCCCTTCTCTGCAATCTCCTATGCAATCTCTATATCCCTCCTCTCTGCAATCTGTTATACAATCTATATCCTCCACTCTCTGCAATCTCCTATACAATCTCCTATACAATCTCTATATCCCACCTCTCTGCAATCTGCTATACAATCTCTATATCCTCCACTCTCTGCAATCTCCTATACAATCTCTACATCCTCCACTCTCTGCAATCTCCTATACAATCTCTATATCCTCCACTCTCTGCAATCTCGTATACAATCTCTGCATCCTCCAGTCTCTGCAATCTCCTATAAAATCTCTATATCCCTCCACTCTCTGCAATCTCCTATACAATCTCTATATCCTCCACTCTCTGCAATCTCTTATACAATCTCTGCATCCTCCAGTCTCTGCATTCTCGTATACAATCTCTATATCCCTCCACTCTCTGCAATCTCCTATACAATCTCTATATCCTTCCTCTCTGCAATATCCTGTACAATCTCTACATCCCCCCTCTCTGCAATCTCCTATACAATCTCTATATCCCTCCTCTCAGCAATCTCCTATACAATCTCTATATCCTCCACTCTCTGCATTCTCCTGTACAATCTCTATATCCCTCCTCTCTGCAATCTGCTATACAATCTCTATATCCTCCAATCTCTGCAATCTCCTAGAGAATCTCTACATCCTCCACTCTCTGCAATCTCCTATACAATATCTATATCCTCCACTCTCTGCAATCTCCTATACAATTTCTGCATCCTCTACTCTCTGCAATCTCCTATACAATCTCTATATCCCTCCACTCTCTGCAATCTCCTACACAATCTCTATATCCTCCACTCTCTGCAATCTCCTATACAATCTCCTATACAATCTCTATATCCCTCCTCTCTGCAATCTGCTATACAATCTGTATATCCTCCACTCTCTGCAATCTCCTATACAATCTCTACATACTCCACTCTCTGCAATCTCCTATACATCTCTATATCCTCCACTCTCTGCAATCTCCTATACAATCTCTGCATCCACCACTCTCTGCAATCTCCTATAGAATCTCTGTATCCCTCCACTCTCTGCAATCTCCCATACAATCTCTGCATCCTCCACTCTCTGCAATCTCCTATACAATCTCTATATCCCGCCTCTCTGCAATCTCCAACACAATCTCTATATCCTCCACTCTCTGCAATCTCCTATACAATCTCTATATCCCTCTTCTCTGCAATCTCCTATACAATCTCTATATCCCTCCTCTCTGCAATCTCCTGTACAATCTCTACATCTCTCCTCTCCGCAATCTCCTATACAATCTCTGCATCACCCCCTCTGCAATCTCCTATACAATCTCTATATCGCCACTCTCTCTGCAATCTGCTATACAATCTCTATATCCTCCACTTTCTGCAATCTCCTATACAATCGCTGCATCCCTCCTCTCTGCAATCTCCTAGACAATCTCTGTATCCCTCCTCTCTGCAATCTCCTATACAATCTCTATATCCTTCCTCTCTGCAATCTCCTATACAATCTCTATATCCTCCACTCTCTGCAATCTCCTATACAATCTCTGCATCCTCCAGTCTCTGCAATCTCCTATACAATCTCTATATCCCTCCACTCTCTGCAATCTCCTATACAATCTATATCCTCCACTCTCTGCAATCTCCTATACAATCTCTATATCCCTCCTCTCTGCAATCTCCAACACAACCTCTATATCCCCCAGTCTCTGCAATCTCCTATACAATCTCTATATCCTCCACTCTCTGCAATCTCCTATACAATCTCTATATCCCTCCACTCTCTGCAATCTCCTATACAATCTCTATATCCCTCCTCTCTGCCATCTCCTACACAATCTCTATATCCTCCACTCTCTGCAATCTCCTATACAATCTCTATATCCTCCACTCTCTGCAATCTCCTATACAATCTCTATATCCCTCCATTCTCTGCAATCTCCTATACAATCTCTACATCCTCCACTCTCTGCAATCTCCTATACAATCTCTATATCCCGCCTCTCTGCAATCTCCTACACAATCTCTATATCCTGCACTCTCTGCAATCTCCTATACAATCTCTATATCCTCCACTCTCTGCAATCTCCTATACAATCTCTATATCCCTCCACTCTCTGCAATTTCCTATACAATCTCTATATCCCTCCTCTCTGCCATCTCCTACACAATGTCTATATCCTCCACTCTCTGCAATCTCCTAGACAACCTCTATATCCTCTACTCTCTGCAATCTCCTATACAATCTCTATATCCTCCACTCTCTGCAATCTCCTATACAATCTCTGCATCCCTCCTCTCTGCAATCTCCTATACAATCTGTATATCCTCCACTCTCTGCAATCTCCTATACAATCTCTATATCCTCCACTCTCTGCAATCTCCTATACAATCTCTGCATCCCCCTTCTCTGCAATCTCCTATGCAATCTCTATATCCCTCCTCTCTGCAATCTGCTATACAATCTATATCCTCCACTCTCTGCAATCTCCTATACAATCTCCTATACAATCTCTATATCCCACCTCTCTGCAATCTGCTATACAATCTCTATATCCTCCACTCTCTGCAATCTCCTATACAATCTCTACATCCTCCACTCTCTGCAATCTCCTATACAATCTCTATATCCTCCACTCTCTGCAATCTCGTATACAATCTCTGCATCCTCCAGTCTCTGCAATCTCCTATAAAATCTCTATATCCCTCCACTCTCTGCAATCTCCTATACAATCTCTATATCCTCTACTTTCTGCAATCTCCTATACAATCTCTATATCCCTTCTCTCTGCAATCTCAAACACAACCTCTATATCCCCCAGTCTCTGCAATCTCCTATACAATCTCTATATCCTCCACTCTCTGCAATCTCCTATACAATCTCTATATCCCTCCACTCTCTGCAATCTCCTATACAATCTCTATATCCCTCCTCTCTGCCATCTCCTACACAATCTCTATATCCTCCACTCTCTGCAATCTCCTATACAATCTCTATATCCTCCACTCTCTGCAATCTCCTATACAATCTCTGCATCTCTCCTCTCTGCAATCTCCTATACAATCTCTATATCCCTCTTGTCTGCAATCTCCTATACAATCTCTATATCCCTCCTCTCTGCAATCTCCTGTACAATCTCTACATCTCTCCTCTCCGCAATCTCCTATACAATCTCTGCATCACCCCCTCTGCAATCTCCTATACAATCTCTATATCGCCACTCTCTCTGCAATCTGCTATACAATCTCTATATCCTCCACTTTCTGCAATCTCCTATACAATCGCTGCATCCCTCCTCTCTGCAATCTCCTAGACAATCTCTATATCCCTCCTCTCTGCAATCTCCTATACAATCTCTATATCCTTCCTCTCTGCAATCTCCTATACAATCTCTATATCCTCCACTCTCTGCAATCTCCTATACAATCTCTGCATCCTCCAGTCTCTGCAATCTCCTATACAATCTCTATATCCCTCCACTCTCTGCAATCTCCTATACAATCTCTATATCCTCCACTCTCTGCAATCTCCTATACAATCTCTATATCCCTCCTCTCTGCAATCTCCAACACAACCTCTATATCCCCCAGTCTCTGCAATCTCCTATACAATCTCTATATCCTCCACTCTCTGCAATCTCCTATACAATCTCTATATCCCTCCACTCTCTGCAATCTCCTATACAATCTCTATATCCCTCCTCTCTGCCATCTCCTACACAATCTCTATATCCTCCACTCTCTGCAATCTCCTATACAATCTCTATATCCTCCACTCTCTGCAATCTCCTATACAATCTCTGCATCCTCCAGTCTCTGCAATCTCCTATACAATCTCTATATCCCTCCACTCTCTGCAATCTCCTATACAATCTCTATATCCTCCACTCTCTGCAATCTCCTATACAATCTCTATATCCCTCCTCTCTGCAATCTCCAACACAACCTCTATATCCCCCAGTCTCTGCAATCTCCTATACAATCTCTATATCCTCCACTCTCTGCAATCTCCTATACAATCTCTATATCCCTCCACTCTCTGCAATCTCCTATACAATCTCTATATCCCTCCTCTCTGCCATCTCCTACACAATCTCTATATCCTCCACTCTCTGCAATCTCCTATACAATCTCGGCATCCTCCACTCTCTGCAATCTCCTATACAATCTCTATATCCGTCCATTCTCTGCAATCTCCTATACAATCTCTACATCCTCCACTCTCTGCAATCTCCTATACAATCTCTATATCCCGCCTCTCTGCAATCTCCTACACAATCTCTATATCCTCCACTCTCTGCAATCTCCTATACAATCTCTATATCCTCCACTCTCTGCAATCTCCTATACAATCTCTATATCCCTCCACTCTCTGCAATTTCCTATACAATCTCTATATCCCTCCTCTCTGCCATCTCCTACACAATGTCTATATCCTCCACTCTCTGCAATCTCCTAGACAACCTCTATATCCTCTACTCTCTGCAATCTCCTATACAATCTCTATATCCTCCACTCTCTGCAATCTCCTATACAATCTCTGCATCCCTCCTCTCTGCAATCTCCTATACAATCTGTATATCCTCCACTCTCTGCAATCTCCTATACAATCTCTATATCCTCCACTCTCTGCAATCTCCTATACAATCTCTGCATCCCCCTTCTCTGCAATCTCCTATGCAATCTGTATATCCCTCCTCTCTGCAATCTGCTATACAATCTATATCCTCCACTCTCTGCAATCTCCTATACAATCTCTATATCCCACCTCTCTGCAATCTGCTATACAATCTCTATATCCTCCACTCTCTGCAATCTCCTATATAATCTCTACATCCTCCACTCTCTGCAATCTCCTATACAATCTCTATATCCTCCACTCTCTGCAATCTCGTATACAATCTCTGCATCCTCCAGTCTCTGCAATCTCCTATAAAATCTCTATATCCCTCCACTCTCTGCAATCTCCTATACAATCTCTATATCCTCTACTTTCTGCAATCTCCTATACAATCTCTATATCCCTTCTCTCTGCAATCTCCAACACAACCTCTATATCCCCCAGTCTCTGCAATCTCCTATACAATCTCTATATCCTCCACTCTCTGCAATCTCCTATACAATCTCTATATCCCTCCACTCTCTGCAATCTCCTATACAATCTCTATATCCCTCCTCTCTGCCATCTCCTACACAATCTCTATATCCTCCACTCTCTGCAATCTCCTATACAATCTCTATATCCTCCACTCTCTGCAATCTCCTATACAATCTCTGCATCTCTCCTCTCTGCAATCTCCTATACAATCTCTATATCCCTCTTCTCTGCAATCTCCTATACAATCTCTATATCCCTCCTCTCTGCAATCTCCTGTACAATCTCTACATCTCTCCTCTCCGCAATCTCCTATACAATCTCTGCATCACCCCCTCTGCAATCTCCTATACAATCTCTATATCGCCACTCTCTCTGCAATCTGCTATACAATCTCTATATCCTCCACTTTCTGCAATCTCCTATACAATCGCTGCATCCCTCCTCTCTGCAATCTCCTAGACAATCTCTATATCCCTCCTCTCTGCAATCTCCTATACAATCTCTATATCCTTCCTCTCTGCAATCTCCTATACAATCTCTATATCCTCCACTCTCTGCAATCTCCTATACAATCTCTGCATCCTCCAGTCTCTGCAATCTCCTATACAATCTCTATATCCCTCCACTCTCTGCAATCTCCTATACAATCTCTATATCCTCCACTCTCTGCAATCTCCTATACAATCTCTATATCCCTCCTCTCTGCAATCTCCAACACAACCTCTATATCCCCCAGTCTCTGCAATCTCCTATACAATCTCTATATCCTCCACTCTCTGCAATC
Source organism: Mobula birostris (assembly GCF_030028105.1). Classification (NCBI taxonomy): domain Eukaryota; kingdom Metazoa; phylum Chordata; class Chondrichthyes; order Myliobatiformes; family Myliobatidae; genus Mobula; species Mobula birostris. The sequence goes on from NW_027274174.1 coordinate 112,892, forward strand.
TCCTATACAATCTCTATATCCCTCCACTCTCTGCAATCTCCTATACAATCTCTATATCCCTCCTCTCTGCCATCTCCTACACAATCTCTATATCCTCCACTCTCTGCAATCTCCTATACAATGTCTATATCCTCCACTCTCTGCAATCTCCTATACAATCTCTGCATCCCTCCTCTCTGCAATCTCCTGTACAATCTCTATATACCTCTTCTCTGCAATCTCCTATACAATCTCTATATCCCTCCTCTCTGCAATCTCCTGTACAATCTCTACATCTCTCCTCTCCGCAATCTCCTATACAATCTCTGCATCCCCCCCTCTGCAATCTCCTATACAATCTCTATATCGCTACTCTCTCTGCAATCTGCTATACAATCTCTCTTCTCCACTCTCTGCAATCTCCTATACAATCGCTGCATCCCTCCTCTCTGCAATCTCCTATACAATCTCTATATCCCTCCTCTCTGCAATCTCCTATACAATCTCTATATCCTTCCTCTCTGCAATATCCTGTACAATCTCTACATCCCCCCTCTCTGCAATCTCCTATACAATCTCTATATCCCTCCTCTCAGCAATCTCCTATACAATCTCTATATCCTCCACTCTCTGCATTCTCCTATACAATCTCTATATCCCTCCTCTCTGCAATCTGCTATACAATCTCTATATCCTCCAATCTCTGCAATCTCCTCGAGAATCTCTACATCCTCCACTCTCTGCAATCTCCTATACAATATCTATATCCTCCACTCTCTGCAATCTCCTATACAATTTCTGCATCCTCTACTCTCTGCAATCTCCTATACAATCTCTATATCCCTCCACTCTCTGCAATCTCCTACACAATCTCTATATCCTCCACTCTCTGCAATCTCCTATACAATCTCCTATACAATCTCTATATCCCTCCTCTCTGCAATCTGCTATACAATCTGTATATCCTCCACTCTCTGCAATCTCCTATTCAATCTCTACATACTCCACTCTCTGCAATCTCCTATACATCTCTATATCCTCCACTCTCTGCAATCTCCTATACAATCTCTGCATCCACCACTCTCTGCAATCTCCTATACAATCTCTGTATCCCTCCACTCTCTGCAATCTCCCATACAATCTCTGCATCCTCCACTCTCTGCAATCTCCTATACAATCTCTATATCCCGCCTCTCTGCAATCTCCAACACAATCTCTATATCCTCCACTCTCTGCAATCTCCTATACAATCTCTATATCCTCCACTCTCTGCAATCTCCTATACAATCTCTGCATCTCTCCTCTCTGCAATCTCCTATACAATCTCTATATCCCTCTTCTCTGCAATCTCCTATACAATCTCTATATCCCTCCTCTCTGCAATCTCCTGTACAATCTCTACATCTCTCCTCTCCGCAATCTCCTATACAATCTCTGCATCACCCCCTCTGCAATCTCCTATACAATCTCTATATCGCCACTCTCTCTGCAATCTGCTATACAATCTCTATATCCTCCACTTTCTGCAATCTCCTATACAATCGCTGCATCCCTCCTCTCTGCAATCTCCTAGACAATCTCTATATCCCTCCTCTCTGCAATCTCCTATACAATCTCTATATCCTTCCTCTCTGCAATCTCCTATACAATCTCTATATCCTCCACTCTCTGCAATCTCCTATACAATCTCTGCATCCTCCAGTCTCTGCAATCTCCTATACAATCTCTATATCCCTCCACTCTCTGCAATCTCCTATACAATCTCTATATCCTCCACTCTCTGCAATCTCCTATACAATCTCTATATCCCTCCTCTCTGCAATCTCCAACACAACCTCTATATCCCCCAGTCTCTGCAATCTCCTATACAATCTCTATATCCTCCACTCTCTGCAATCTCCTATACAATCTCTATATCCCTCCACTCTCTGCAATCTCCTATACAATCTCTATATCCCTCCTCTCTGCCATCTCCTACACAATCTCTATATCCTCCACTCTCTGCAATCTCCTATACAATCTCTATATCCCGCCTCTCTGCAATCTCCAACACAATCTCTATATCCTCCACTCTCTGCAATCTCCTATACAATCTCTATATCCCTCCACTCTCTGCAATCTCCGATACAATCTCTATATCCGTCCTCTCTGCCATCTCCTACACAATCTCTATATACTCCACTCTCTGCAATCTCCTATACAATCTCTATATCCTCCACTCTCTGCAATCTCCTATACAATCTCTATATCCTCCACTCTCTGCAATCTCCTATACAATCTCTGCATCCCTCCTCTCTGCAATCTCCTATACAATCTCTATATCCCTCCTCTCTGCAATCTCCTATATAATCTCTACATCCCCCTCTCTGCAATCTCCTATACAATCTCTATATCTCTCCTCTCTTCAGTCTCCTATACAATCTCTATATCCTCCACTCTCTGCAATCTCCTATACAATCTCTGCATCCTCCACTCTCTGCAATCTCCTATACAATCTCTATATCCCTCCATTCTCTGCAATCTCCTATACAATCTCTACATCCTCCACTCTCTGCAATCTCCTGTACAATCTCTATATCCCGCCTGTCTGCAATCTCCTACACAATCTCTATATCCTCCACTCTCTGCAATCTCCTATACAATCTCTATATCCTCCACTCTCTGCAATCTCCTATACAATCTCTATATCCCTCCACTCTCTGCAATTTTCTATACAATCTCTATATCCCTCCTCTCTGCCATCTCCTACACAATGTCTATATCCTCCACTCTCTGCAATCTCCTAGACAACCTCTATATCCTCTACTCTCTGCAATCTCCTATACAATCTCTATATCCTCCACTCTCTGCAATCTCCTATACAATCTCTGCATCCCTCCTCTCTGCAATCTCCTATACAATCTGTATATCCTCCACTCTCTGCAATTTCCTATACAATCTCTGTATCCTCCACTCTCTGCAATCTCCTATACAATCTCTGCATCCCCCTTCTCTGCAATCTCCTATGCAATCTCTATATCCCTCCTCTCTGCAATCTGCTATAAAATCTATATCCTCCACTCTCTGCAATCTCCTATACAATCTCTATATCCCACCTCTCTGCAATCTGCTAAACAATCTCTATATCCTCCACTCTCTGCAATCTCCTATACAATCTCTACATCCTCCACTCTCTGCAATCTCCAATACAATGTCTATATCCTCCACTCTCTGCAATCTCGTATACAATCTCTGCATCCTCCAGTCTCTGCAATCTCCTATACAATCTCTATATCCCTCCACTCTCTGCAATCTCCTATACAATCTCTATATCCTCTACTTTCTGCAATCTCCTATACAATCTCTATATCCCTTCTCTCTGCAATCTCCAACACAACCTCTATATCCCCCAGTCTCTGCAATCTCCTATACAATCTCTATATCCTCCACTCTCTGCAATCTCCTATACAATCTCTATATCCCTCCACTCTCTGCAATCTCCTATACAATCTCTATATCCCTCCTCTCTGCCATCTCCTACACAATCTCTATATCCTCCACTCTCTGCAATCTCATATACAATCTCTATATCCTCCACTCTCTGCAATCTCCTATACAATCTCTGCATCTCTCCTCTCTGCAATCTCCTATACAATCAGTATATCCCTCTTCTCTGCAATCTCCTATACAATCTCTATATCCCTCCTCTCTGCAATCTCCTGTACAATCTCTACATCTCTCCTCTCCGCAATCTCCTATACAATCTCTGCATCCCCCCCTCTGCAATCTCCTATACAATTTCTATATCGCTACTCTCTCTGCAATCTGCTATACAATCTCTATATCCCTCCTCTCTGCAATCTCCTATACAATCTCTATATCCTTCCTCTCAGCAATCACCTATACAATCTCTATATCCTCCACTCTCTGCATTCTCCTATACAATCTCTATATCCCTCCTCTCTGCAATCTGGTATACAATCTCTATATCCTCCAATCTCTGCAATCTCCTAGAGAATCTCTACATCCTCCACTCTCTGCAATCTCCTATACAATATCTATATCCTCCACTCTCTGCAATCTCCTATACAATCTCTGCATCCTCTACTCTCTGCAATCTCCTATACAATCTCTATATCCCTCCACTCTCTGCAATCTCCTACACAATCTCTATATCCCCCACTCTCTGCAATCTCCTATACAATCTCCTATACAATCTCTATATCCCTCCGTTCTGCAATTTGCTATACAATCTGTATATCCTCCACTCTCTGCAATCTCCTATACAATCTCTACATACTCCACTCTCTGCAATCTCCTATACATCTCTATATCCTCCACTCTCTGCAATCTCCTATACAATCTCTGCATCCACCACTCTCTGCAATCTCCTATACAATCTCTGTATCCCTCCACTCTCTGCAATCTCCCATACAATCTCTGCATCCTCCACTCTCTGCAATCTCCTATACAATCTCTATATCGCGCCTCTCTGCAATCTCCAACACATTCTCTATATCCTCCACTCTCTGCAATCTCCTATACAATCTCTATATCCCTCCACTCTCTGCAATCTCCTATACAATCTCTATATCCCTCCTCTCTGCCATCTCCTACACAATCTCTATATCCTCCACTCTCTGCAATCTCCTATACAATCTCTATATCCTCCACTCTCTGCAATCTCCTATACAATCTCTATATCCTCCACTCTCTGCAATCTCCTATACAATCTCTATATCCTCCACTCTCTGCAATCTCCTATACAATCTCTGCATCCCTCCTCTCTGCAATCTCCTATACAATCTGTATATCCTCCACTCTCTGCAATCTCCTATACAATCTCTATATCCTCCACTCTCTGCAATCTCCTATACAATCTCTGCATCCCCCTTCTCTGCAATCTCCTATGCAATCTCTATATCCCTCCTCTCTGCAATCTGCTATACAATCTATATCCTCCACTCTCTGCAATCTCCTATACAATCTCCTATACAATCTCTATATCCCACCTCTCTGCAATCTGCTATACAATTTCTATATCCTCCACTCTCTGCAATCTCCTATACAATCTCTACATCCTCCACTCTCTGCAATCTCCTATACAATCTCTATATCCTCCACTCTCTGCAATCTCTTATACAATCTCTGCATCCTCCAGTCTCTGCAATCTCCTATACAATCTCTATATCCCTCCACTCTCTGCAATCTCTTATAGAATCTCTATATCCTCTACTTTCTGCAATCTCCTATACAATCTCTATATCCCTTCTCTCTGCAATCTCCAACACAACCTCTATATCCCCCAGTCTCTGCAATCTCCTATACAATCTCTATATCCTCCACTCTCTGCAATCTCCTATACAATCTCTATATCCCTCCACTCTCTGCAATCTCCTATACAATCTCTATATCCCTCCTCTCTGCCATCTCCTACACAATCTCTATATCCTCCACTCTCTGCAATCTCCTATACAATCTCTATATCCTCCACTCTCTGCAATCTCCTATACAATCTCTGCATCTCTCCTCTCTGCAATCTCCTATACAATCTCTATATCCCTCTTCTCTGCAATCTCCTATACAATCTCTATATCCCTCCTCTCTGCAATCTCCTGTACAATCTCTACATCTCTCCTCTCCGCAATCTCCTATAGAATCTCTGCATCCCCCCCTCTGCAATCTCCTATACAATCTCTATATCGCTACTCGCTCTGAAATCTGCTATACAATCTCTATATCCCTCCTCTCTGCAATCTCCTATACAATCTCTATATCCTTCCTCTCAGCAATCTCCTATACAATCTCTATATCGTCCACTCTCTGCATTCTCCTATACAATCTCTATATCCCTCCTCTCTGCAATCTGCTATACAATCTCTATATCCTCCAATCTCTGCAATCTCCTAGAGAATCTCTACATCCTCCACTCTCTGCAATCTCCTATACAATATCTATATCCTCCACTCTCTGCAATCTCCTATACAATCTCTACATCCTCTACTCTCTGCAATCTCCTATACAATCTCTATATCCCTCCACTCTCTGCAATCTCCTACACAATCTCTATATCCTCCACTCTCTGCAATCTCCTATACAATCTCCTATACAATCTCTATATCCCTCCTCTCTGCAATCTGCTATACAATCTGTATATCCTCCACTCTCTGCAATCTCCTATACAATCTCTACATACTCCACTCTCTGCAATCTCCTATACATCTCTATATCCTCCACTCTCTGCAATCTCCTATACAATCTCGGCATCCACCACTCTCTGCAATCTCCTATACAATCTCTGTATCCCTCCACTCTCTGCAATCTCCCATACAATGTCTGCATCCTCCACTCTCTGCAATCTCCTATAGAATCTCTATATCCCGCCTCTCTGCAATCTCCAACACAATCTCTATATCCTCCACTCTCTGCAATCTCCTATACAATCTCTACACCCCTCCACTCTCTGCAATCTCCTATACAATCTCTATATCCCTCCTCTCTGCCATCTCCTACACAATCTCTATATCCTCCACTCTCTGCAATCTCCTATACAATCTCTATATCCTCCACTCTCTGCAATCTCCTATACAATCTCTATATCCTCCACTCTCTGCAATCTCCTATATAATCTCTGCATCCCTCCTCTCTGCAATCTCCTATACAATCTCTATATCCCTCCTCTCTGCAATCTCCTATATAATCTCTACATCCCCCTCTCTGCAATCTCCTATACAATCTCTATATCCCTCCTCTCTTCAATCTCCTATACAATCTCTATATCCTCCACTCTCTGCAATCTCCTATACAATCTCTGCATCCTCCACTCTCTGCAATCTCCTATACAATCTCTATATCCCTCCATTCTCTGCAATCTCCTATACAATCTCTACATCCTCCACTCTCTGCAATCTCCTATACAATCTCTATATCCCGCCTGTCTGCAATCTCCTACACAATCTCTATATCCTCCACTCTCTGCAATCTCCTATACAATCTCTATATCCTCCACTCTCTGCAATCTCCTATACAATCTCTATATCCCTCCACTCTCTGCAATTTCCTATACAATCTCTATATCCCTCCTCTCTGCCATCTCCTACACAATGTCTATATCCTCCACTCTCTGCAATCTCCTAGACAACCTCTATATCCTCTACTCTCTGCAATCTCCTATACAATCTCTGCATCCCTCCTCTCTGCAATCTCCTATACAATCTGTATATCCTCCACTCTCTGCAATCTCCTATACAATCTCTATATCCTCCACTCTCTGCAATCTCCTATACAATCTCTGCATCCCCCTTCTCTGCAATCTCCTATGCAATCTCTATATCCCTCCTCTCTGCAATCTGCTATACAATCTATATCCTCCACTCTCTGCAATCTCCTATACAATCTCTATATCCCACCTCTCTGCAATCTGCTATACAATCTCTATATCCTCCACTCTCTGCAATCTCCTATACAATCTCTACATCCTCCACTCTCTGCAATCTCCTATACAATCTCTATATCCTCCACTCTCTGCAATCTCGTATACAATCTCTGCATCCTCCAGTCTCTGCAATCTCCTATACAATCTCTATATCCCTCCACTCTCTGCAATCTCCTATACAATCTCTATATCCTCTACTTTCTGCAATCTCCTATACAATCTCTATATCCCTTCTGTCTGCAATCTCCAACACAACCTCTATATCCCCCAGTCTCTGCAATCTCCTATACAATCTCTATATCCTCCACTCTCTGCAATCTCCTATACAATCTCTATATCCCTCCACTCTCTGCAATCTCCTATACAATCTCTATATCCCTCCTCTCTGCCATCTCCTACACAATCTCTATATCCTCCACTCTCTGCAATCTCATATACAATCTCTATATCCTCCACTCTCTGCAATCTCCTATACAATCTCTGCATCTCTCCTCTCTGCAATCTCCTATACAATCTCTATATCCCTCTTCTCTGCAATCTCCTATACAATCTCTATATCCCTCCTCTCTGCAATCTCCTGTACAATCTCTACATCTCTCCTCTCCGCAATCTCCTATACAATCTCTGCATCCCCCCCTCTACAATCTCCTATACAATCTCTATATCGCTACTCTCTCTGCAATCTGCTATACAATCTCTATATCCCTCCTCTCTGCAATCTCCTATACAATCTCTATATCCTTCCTCTCAGCAATCACCTATACAATCTCTATATCCTCCACTCTCTGCATTCTCCTATACAATCTCTATATCCCTCCTCTCTGCAATCTGGTATACAATCTATATATCCTCCAATCTCTGCAATCTCCTAGAGAATCTCTACATCCTCCACTCTCTGCAATCTCCTATACAATATCTATATCCTCCACTCTCTGCAATCTCCTATACAATCTCTGCATCCTCTACTCTCTGCAATCTCCTATACAATCTCTATATCCTCCACTCTCTGCAATCTCCTATACAATCTCCTATACAATCTCTGTATCCCTCCACTCTCTGCAATCTCCCATACAATCTATGCATCCTCCACTCTCTGCAATCTCCTATACAATCTCTATATCCCGCCTCTCTGCAATCTCCAACACAATCTCTATATCCTCCACTCTCTGCAATCTCCTATACAATCTCTATATCCCTCCACTCTCTGCAATCTCCTATACAATCTCTATATCCCTCCTCTCTGCCATCTCCTACACAATCTCTATATCCTCCACTCTCTGCAATCTCCTATACAATCTCTATATCCTCCACTCTCTGCAATCTCCTATACAATCTCCATATCCTCCACTCTCTGCAATCTCCTATACAATCTCTGCATCCCTCCTCTCTGCAATCTCCTACACAATCTCTATATCCTCCACTCTCTGCAATCTCCTATACAATCTCTATATCCTCCACTCTCTGAAATCTCCTATACAATCTCTATATCCCTCCACTCTCTGCAATTTCCTATACAATCTCTATATCCCTCCTCTCTGCCATCTCCTACACAATGTCTATATCCTCCACTCTCTGCAATCTCCTAGACAACCTCTATATCCTCTACTCTCTGCAATCTCCTATACAACCTCTATATCCTCCACTCTCTGCAATCTCCTATACAATCTCTGCATCCCTCCTCTCTGCAATCTCCTATACAATCTGTATATCCTCCACTGTCTGCAATCTCCTATACAATCTCTATATCCTCCACTCTCTGCAATCTCCTATACAATCTCTGCATCCCCCTTCTCTGCAATCTCCTATGCAATCTCCATATCCCTCCTCTCTGCAATCTGCTATACAATCTATATCCTCCACTCTCTGCAATCTCCTATACAATCTCCTATACAATCTCTATATCCCACCTCTCGGCAATCTGCTATACAATCTCTATATCCTCCACTCTCTGCAATCTCCTATACAATCTCTACATCCTCCACTCTCTGCAATCTCCTATACAATCTCTATATCCTCCACTCTCTGCAATCTCTTATACAATCTCTGCATCCTCCAGTCTCTGCATTCTCGTATACAATCTCTATATCCCTCCACTCTCTGCAATCTCCTATACAATCTCTATATCCCTTCTCTCTGCAATCTGCAACACAACCTCTATATCCCCCAGTCTCTGCAATCTCCTATACAATCTCTATATCCTCCACTCTCTGCAATCTCCTATACAATCTCTATATCCCTCCACTCTCTGCAATCTCCTATACAATCTCTATATCCCTCCTCTCTGCCATCTCCTACACAATCTCTATATCCTCCACTCTCTGCAATCTCCTATACAATCTCTATATCCTCCACTCTCTGCAATCTCCTATACAATCTCTGCATCTCTCCTCTCTGCAATCTCCTATACAATCTCTATATCCCTCTTCTCTGCAATCTCCTATACAATCTCTATATCCCTCCTCTCTGCAATCTCCTGTACAATCACTACATCTCTCCTCTCCGCAATCTCCTATACAATCTCTGCATCCCCCTCTCTGCAATCTCCTATACAATCTCTATATCGCTACTCTCTCTGCAATCTGCTATACAATCTCTATATCCCTCCTGTCTGCAATCTCCTATACAATCTCTATATCCTTCCTCTCAGCAATCTCCTATACAATCTCTATATCCTCCACTCTCTGCATTCTCCTATACAATCTCTATATCCCTCCTCTCTGCAATCTGCTATACAATCTCTATATCCTCCAATCTCTGCAATCTCCTAGAGAATCTCGACATCCTCCACTCTCTGCAATCTCCTATACAATATCTATATCCTCCACTCTCTGCAATCTCCTATACAATCTCTGGATCCTCTACTCTCTGCAATCTCCTATACAATCTCTATATCCCTCCACTCTCTGCAATCTCCTACACAATCTCTATATCCTCCACTCTCTGCAATCTCCTATACAATCTCCTATACAATCTCTATATCCCTCCTCTCTGCAATCTGCTATACAATCTGTATATCCTCCACTCTCTGCAATCTCCTATACAATCTCTACATACTCCACTCTCTGCAATCTCCTATACATCTCTATATCCTCCACTCTCTGCAATCTCCTATACAATCTCTGCATCCACCACTCTCTGCAATCTCCTATACAATCTCTGTATCCCTCCACTCTCTGCAATCTCCCATACAATCTCTGCATCCTCCACTCTCTGCAATCTCCTATACAATCTCTATATCCCGCCTCTCTGCAATCTCCAACACAATCTCTATATCCTCCACTCTCTGCAATCTCCTATACAATCTCTATATCCCTCCACTCTCTGCAATCTCCTATACAATCTCTATATCCCTCCTCTCTGCCATCTCCTACACAATCTCTATATCCTCCACTCTCTGCGATCTCCTATACAATCTCTATATCCTCCACTCTCTGCAATCTCCCATACAATCTCTATATCCTCCACTCTCTGCAATCTCCTATACAATCTCTGCAACCCTCCTCTCTGCAATCTCCTATACAATCTCTATATCCCTCGTCTCTGCAATCTCCTATATAATCTCTACATCCCCCTCTCTGCAATCTCCTATACAGTCTCTATATCCCTCCTCTCTTCAATCTCCTATACAATCTGTATATACTCCACTCTCTGCAATCTCCTATACAATCTCTGCATCCTTCACTCTCTGCAATCTCCTATACAATCTCTATATCCCTCCATTCTCTGCAATCTCCTATACAATCTCTACATCCTCCACTCTCTGCAATCTCCTATACAATCTCTATATCCCGCCTCTCTGCAATCTCCTACACAATCTCAATATCCTCCACTCTCTGCAATCTCCCATACAATCTCTATATCCTCCAGTCTCTGCAATCTCCTATACAATCTCTATATCCCTCCACTCTCTGCAATTTCCTATACAATCTCTACATCCCTCCTCTCAGCCATCTCCTACACAATGTCTATATCCTCCACTCTCTGCAATCTCCTAGACAACCTCTATATCCTCTACTCTCTGCAATCTCCTATACAATCTCTATATCCTCCACTCTCTGCAATCTCCTATACAATCTCTGCATCCCTCCTCTCTGCAATCTCCTATACAATCTGTATATCCTCCACTCTCTGCAATCTCCTATACAATCTCTATATCCTCCACTCTCTGCAATCTCCTATACAATCTCTGCATCCCCCTTCTCTGCAATCTCCTATGCAATCTCTATATCCCTCCTCTCTGCAATCTGCTATACAATCTATATCCTCCACTCTCTGCAATCTCCTATACAATCTCTATATCCCACCTCTCTGCAATCTGCTATACAATCTCTATATCCTCCACTCTCTGCAATCTCCTATACAATCTCAACATCCTCCACTCTCTGCAATCTCCTATACAATCTCTATATCCTCCACTCTCTGCAATCTCCTATACAATCTCTGCATCCTCCAGTCTCTGCAATCTCCTATACAATCTCTATATCCCTCCACTCTCTGCAATCTCCTATACAATCTCTATATCCTCCACTCTCTGCAATCTCCTATACAATCTCTATATCCCTCCTCTCTGCAATCTCCAACACAACCTCTATATCCCCCAGTCTCTGCAATCTCCTATACAATCTCTATATCCTCCACTCTCTGCAATCTCCTATACAATCTCTATATCCCTCCACTCTCTGCAATCTCCTATACAATCTCTATATCCCTCCTCTCTGCCATCTCCTACACAATCTCTATATCCTCCACTCTCTGCAATCTCCTATACAATCTCTATATCGTCCACTCTCTGCAATCTCCTATACAATCTCTGCATCCCTCCTCTCTGCAATCTCCTATACAATCTCTATATACCTCTTCTCTGCAATCTCCTATACAATCTCTATATCCCTCCTCTCTGCAATCTCCTGTACAATCTCTACATCTCTCCTCTCCGCAATCTCCTATACAATCTCTGCATCCCCCCCTCTGCAATCTCCTATACAATCTCCATATCGCTACTCTCTCTGCAATCTGCTATACAATCTCTATATTCTCCACTCTCTGCAATCTCCTATACAATCGCTGCATCCCTCCTCTCTGCAATCACCTATACAATCTCTATATCCCTCCTCTCTGCAATCTCCTATACAATCTCTATATCCTTCCTCTCTGCAATATCCTGTACAATCTCTACATCCCCCCTCTCTGCAATCTCCTATACAATCTCTATATCCCTCCTCTCAGCAATCTCCTATACAATCTCTATATCCTCCAATCTCTGCAATCTCCTAGAGAATCTCTACATCCTCCACTCTCTGCAATCTCCTATACAATATCTATATCCTCCACTCTCTGCAATCTCCTATACAATTTCTGCATCCTCTACTCTCTGCAATCTCCTATACAATCTCTATATCCCTCCACTCTCTGCAATCTCCTACACAATCTCTATATCCTCCACTCTCTGCAATCTCCTATACAATCTCCTATACAATCTCTATATCCCTCCTCTCTGCAATCTGCTATACAATCTGTATATCCTCCACTCTCTGCAATCTCCTATACAATCTCTACATACTCCACTCTCTGCAATCTCCTATACATCTCTATATCCTCCACTCTCTGCAATCTCCTATACAATCTCTGCATCCACCACTCTCTGCAATCTCCTATACAATCTCTGTATCCCTCCACTCTCTGAAATCTCCCATACAATCTCTGCATCCTCCACTCTCTGCAATCTCCTATACAATCTCTATATCCCGCCTCTCTGCAATCTCCAACACAAGCTCTATATCCTCCACTCTCTGCAATCTCCTATACAATCTCTATATCCCTCCACTCTCTGCAATCTCCGATACAATGTCTATATCCGTCCTCTCTGCAATCTCCTATACAATCTCTATATCCTCCACTCTCTGCAATCTCCTATACAATCTCTGCATCCTCCACTCTCTGCAATCTCCTATACAATCTCTATATCCCTCCATTCTCTGCAATCTCCTATACAATCTCTACATCC